>NW_028143137.1:0-137557 GCF_977018435.1 Lepisma saccharinum | reverse complement strand
GATTGAAAAGTGCCAAATTCTCGTTGTAAATTTTTCTCGACTTGAATCTAGGATCGGCTATCCACTTCCGACATTTATTCTTATCGGAAATTAATTTCACGTCTACGTGCTTTCTAACATTCTCCATGGTCTTTCCGTACACCGCATTGTTCATTAATTTAAAGAAGTCCTTGTCTAAATCGGAAGTGGCAGCTGTTCTATGTTGTGTGTTAGTTTCTACGTAAGGTCCTAACCACGTGGAATTTTTAAACTTTAGTATTCTTCTAACATTTACTATCTGAACACCCTTCCCAATCAAAAACCGGAGATTCTTGTAGTGGACGACGTATCTCTGTTTAGGGTCCAATGTTAACAAAAGCTTGTCTTGAACCGAGTCGGGTGGACATTTGATTTCGGGAGTCGGAGGCAAATCCGAAAACGTGTCGTGCAGGTGGTCGGAGAACTGGAGATCTACCTCTGCGAAGAAACCACACTCGCTATCGTCGAAATGAATAATGTCTATCGAAGTGGGATCTAACCATTCGAATCCCCCGTAAGGAAGTTTCTGAACCATGGCATGTGCGTAGAGATTATTAACGTCGGCGTAGAAGATGTAATTCGATGCTCGATTTGAATCGTAATCTTCTTTCATGTGTACGTTATTAGCTTTTGCATGTCTCTGTACGCATTGCACCATTCCACCTCGTATCCCTCTTTCGATAAATAGCAACATGTCAACGTCCGATATCAGTTCCAGCTTGACCTTTGTCTGGAATAACATTGCCGACCACGCTAATCCCGGTAGACTGTAGAAATACGCTGGATCTAATTTATAAATATTCGTTGCCGTTTTCCTGAACGCTTGAAAAACATCCGCGAGTATCGTCACGTCTAATTTTAAGTATGCGTCGTGGTAGTCTCCGAGCGTCCTACATTCTAATTTCTCCCACATGAGTTGCGCGTGTTGGTATTCTTCGTCCGTGATTCCTTTCTCTCTGAGTCTGCTGTAAAATTCTCTTGGAAGTGGAAGAGCGTCGTCGTTAAATTTAGAACCATCACTAACATATTCGTAAGGATAAACCCCTTTACGTCTAACGAGTTCTATGTCTACGTTGGGAAAACTAGCTCTAGTTATTTTAAATTGATCGTCGGTGGGTGAGTTTGTTCGCTAAAGCATCCAGACTTGCAGAGAGAAATCTATACGAATCCAGGAAGCGCATCACGATTGTATTTTTCGTTCCCGGAATCGACACTTGCTTGCTGAGACTAATGTAGCGTTCTTCATTCTCGGCCAAGACACCTATACGTTTCGGATCGTAGCCAAGATGTCTCACCAGGTGGTGAAAATCATATCCGCTTCCGTTGTGAAAGAATATGGGG
Organism: Lepisma saccharinum; assembly: GCF_977018435.1. Taxonomy (NCBI): domain Eukaryota; kingdom Metazoa; phylum Arthropoda; class Insecta; order Zygentoma; family Lepismatidae; genus Lepisma; species Lepisma saccharinum. The sequence goes on along the minus strand of NW_028143137.1, from coordinate 136,198 downwards.
ATGAATTTAGGTTTCTGGATTTTTAGATTGCACGTGTTGCAAATTCCACCTATGTAGTTTCCGCTGAAATGATCGTGGTGGAATATTTTTTTGTTCTCATCAGTGAAACTTTGATCACATACCGGACACACCTCAGTGGAATTGTAATTTTGAAGTTCATTTTCAGTTAAAGGTGTCATCGGTTTTGATGTAAGCAGTAAGCAGTACGCAACCTCCTCCACCATTTTTTCCAGGAAGTGTTCGATTACATTTGGCCCGCGGTATATATATGCTTCATTTATTTTATCACGTCGCACAACAACATAGCCGAAACTATTAGGTTGATGAAGCTGGTACGGCGTTGTGGAGGAAATTTCAGGATCCGATTCGCAGTAGGAGAGTGGTTTCAGGAAAGACTCGAAATCTGCGACGATGATTGCGGGATGTTCCAACAATGCCTTGTGCATTTTGAATTCTTCGACTTCGTTCGTTTCGGGCATCAACATTCTAGCCGATCTGTTGTCACCGCAATAAATTTTATGTTCGGCAAGTTTATCGATAGCAATTTGACGTCCGGTGTATTTTCGATAATTGAGTTGTTTTTGATCGTCGAACGTGGTTAGGCATCTCGGGCAAACTTCGATGCAATGTTTATACTTGGTAGTTTGACTTCTGACCAAACGTGATAGAGAACGAATTAGCGTGTAATGATAGACATCCTCGTTGGAAATGAGAAGGAGATTTATTACACAAGCATCGTCATCGTCGATATCGCTTATCCTGACTGGATGCACGAGATATTTATCTGACTTGAAGGAATATACATTAATAGCGATGCGTTTTCCTGCACGATTTTCGAACTTTGTTATATCCGACAATGTCACCGGGTATTCAATGTCAGACATTACACTTTCAAAGTCGGACTCGTATTGTTTGTAATGTCCAACCCACTGTGGATTATTTTTGCAATAAACAGGATGCAGTGTAGCCAATATACACCAAAGGAAACATTTTTTATCGCTGTTCTGTATATTTAACACAGCTCTCTTGTGTTGAATGTTCGGTGGAAGAGGAACGTAGCTGGAAGCGCGAAGAGGCGAGAATCGGTTCACGTAAACGGTTAACGTGTGAGGACTTCCACACAGAGACCATCCCGACCCTTTAGCCTCGAACTCGTCGTGTTTCTTAACCAGCTCGTTGGAAACTTTATAATAGAAGTTGTCTAAATTTTCGACGTCAGCAAAATAAAGAGTCTGGTTTTTTGTACGATGATAAAAAATACTCGTTGTGCCATCAACTTTCTCGTATTCGGAAAACAGAACAACGTATACTTTTATAGAGTTGTTTTCAAGTTTATCTTTCAAAATATTTAGTACAGATGTTTTCGTTTCATGCAAGAAACTTAGAATGTCACGGCCTGGTTCTGACTTAATTGAAAAATCCTGGAGTTGGTCGTTGAATGCAGATCTAATTGGTTTGCGTTCATTAGATAATTTAATTTGCTTGGAAGTGGAAGCTTCCGTATCTACATTATCGATTTTTCTTTTCGATGCTTGTCCGGTCGATGGTTTGCAAATTTTGAGGTGTTTACTTAAATGTGCAATGCTGATGATCTTTCCGCATCGAGCACAAGACTTAAAAGGTAACGAACGATTAATTCTCGAACCTGTTTCGCTACATCTTGCCCTGTGCTTGCTAATATTAGTTTTAGATATTAATTTTTTGCAAGTAACACATTCAGTTTTATCATTTTTATGATTGAAACTGGTGGTGGATGCCATTGCTTTCTCCAAAATCACAGAAATCAAAAAATCTAGTATATAGCGATACAATTTTCAGGTATGTTATTTTATATAGAATTTCTTGGAGTGATTACAAAACTCAAAAATTCAATCTACTGTAAATAGAATTTCAGGTATGTTATTTATATAGAATTTCTTGTGTGCGAATACAAAAACTCAAGAATTCAATCTACTGTGAATACAATTTTCAGGTATGTTATTTTATATAGAATTTCTTGAGGTGATTACAAAACTCAAAAAAATCAATCTACTGCGAATATAATTTTCAGGTATGTTATTTTATATAGAATATTCTCAGGGCGAATACAAAACTCAAAAATCCAAGACAGTTCAGTTTTAACGTGTTCATATTTGAAAAAAAAAAATGCAAAATACGCCTTGGAGATTTCAAGCAATCCACTTTACTAGATTGGCGAAACTCTAACTATTGTTATTTGGAACCTTTAACCTTTTTTGGTGACGTAGAGTACGCGTAGAGAGGTTGGGTTTAGTGTGTCGGTCGAGTCTCGGTGTCCTCTGTCCTCCCATACCAAAATAAACATAGGTCGTCATGGAACAAAAAAAAATGTACCGAAAATTTTCTAAGTCCAGCGTTAAAAAAAATTTTAAATTGCAAATATCTCGAAAATGGTAAGAGTTATCGAAAAAATATATCGAAAAACACCCCCATCCCGGTAGCGAAACTACCCCCCCTGTCGATTTTGGAGGTGTAGAATACGTGTACCAAGTTTTGGTGGTCCTGGGGCCAAGGGATAAGAAGTTAGCCCAACCCCCAAAAACTTTGATCACTCGTAACTTTCGAACAAATAGTCTTAGAGAGGTCGGGTTTAGTGCGTCGGTCGAGTCTCGGTGTCCTCTGTCCACCCATACCAAAATAAACATAGGTCGTCATGGAACCAATTTTTTTTTCATCAATCGAAAATTTTCTAGCAGCGTTAAATTGCAAATATCTCGAATTTTTGACAAACAGACATAGGACAAAAAAAACCTGGAAAGACAGAGACATGGACATAGATATTACACATAGACATAGCCATTAGACAACTTAACCTGGAACACGAGCCCGGACATAGACATTAGACAACTTAACCTAACTTAACCGGGAACACGAGCCCGGAGACAGGGATAGGACCCCGGGAACACGAGCCCGGGGACAGGGAAAGGGACTCCCGGGAACACGAGCCCAGGGACAGGAATAGGACCCCGGGGACAGGGGTCCAGGGACAGGGTGGGACCCCCGGGGACAGTGGTCACTCCACCGCAGCAGTGGTTGAACGCAGCTAATGATCGAATATTGTTTCCAATGTGCTTTGGATACATACATGAACACCATATATATATATATCAAGAACAACATATACATTAAACAACCCCGTTCAGAATCCGTAGACTCAACACAGAGAAGTAAATATACACACTGTTAAAGACTCCTAGACACGCTGAAAAACTTTCGACCACGACCGGGTTCGAACCTATAGGCCACACGTAGAACGAACAATGACAAGAACGAGTGAACGCCTTAACACGCACGGCTACGGAGGAGAACCGAGAGAGGTCGTGTAAAATTGTTCTTTTATGCATCCACGCAGTGTTGCCACATGCCGAGATTTTTAGCCAAAAGAGAAATTTCGATTAAAAATACCACAATACCGCAACTGCACCACCGCTAATAATGATGCTTTTACTACCACAACTAATTATTATTTTATTATGTCATTTGCTAAGGTAAAGGGAAAAAATGGTCCAAAAAGGGAAATTTTGCCCCTTGGGAAGGCCCTCATAGTGTGGCAACACTGCGTCCACATCGCCGGTGGCGACATCTAGTAGCAAACACTAGAACTATTTCCTCAGGTATCGTCTTCATGTTCTCGACTGAAATATTAAAACAAACGCGGAGTCCAATGTCGGTGCGCAAATAAAAAAAAAATAGGTTAAGTTATATCACTGAAGATCGTGGCCTACCTATTTGTTGAATTTGTGTCATTGTGTCAACGTTGATAGCACACGCAGAAAGAGAGGGAACAAAATTGTCGTTTTTCTGGATATCCACAGGCAAAAGCGTAATTTTTTTTCAAATACGATATGACAGTCGCTTTTCGATACCGAAAAAAAAACTAAATACAATAAGTATACATATATATATATATTTACAATATTAATGTTTATTTAACAATATCTACCTACGAATTTGCCTCGAACGAAAACATGTCATAGAAAAACATTTTTCCAGCCGTAAGTTCAAAAATTTTGGTCCCCCACTCTTCCTCCTAAATCGCATTACATACATGTGGAAAAAAAAACAATTATTATTTTGTTTGTTTGCTTGCGTCACAATACAGGCGCGCGCGCGCGCGTGTGTGTGTGTGTGCGACAGAGAGAGGTTTACAAAGGTCACGATATATAAACATTGGCCGGGACTTGGGAAAAAAAATTATGATAAGGTACATTCATCCTTGAAGAATGAGAAAATGTATTTACTCGTACCGGCTTTTTCTGCGCTGTAAAACATCGTCAGGCGCGGAACGTGGAGAGAAAGTGAGTTTTTGAGGTTTTGATGAAATTTTCGTAGGTTTTGCAACACTGTGGCTCACTTCAGTGAATTGAAGTGAGTTTTTGATGTTTTGGTGCTGTTTTCTTCGCTGCGAAACATCGTCAGCGCAATAAATGAGTCGCAGAACGTGGAGAGAAAGTGAGTTTTTGAGTTTTTTTTTATCCCCAATTAATGTTTGTCAACCCGTCCACTACCACTACTCTAAAGTAGGTCAAAGCATGTAGAGGCTCTCGTGTAGTTTAGCACGTAATAAAAAAAAAGGATAGGTTAAGTTATATCACGTAAGATCGTGATATACCTACCAAGTGTGAGTGGGAAAAAAGGGAAATTTTACTAAAACATCGCTAAACGCTAAAACATCGACAAAAAAATTGTCAAAATATGTCAAAAACTGATATTCAATTGATAAAAAAAAGGCTACAAATGCACTCGTACCAAGTGTGAGTGGGAAAAAAGGGAAATTTCACTAAAACATCGCTAAACGCTAAAACATCGACAAAAAATTGTCAAAATATGTCAAAAACTGATATTCAATTGATAAAAAAAGAGGATAAAAAAGCACTCGTACCAAGTGTTATTTTGAAACGCTTAACTTACACTACTATGTAACAGCCTTTGTAACTCCTAATAATCAGTATAGATATAAGGTCATTCCATTTGGCATTAGTATCGGGCCAAGTTGCATGTCACGAGTTATGAACCAAGTTTTTCATGATTATAAGGGAAGGTTCTTACATTTATTTTGTGATGACATAATTGTTCATAGTGCTAATGAGAAAGAACATCTGGAACATTTACGTTTAGTATTGCAGAGATTACGTGAATATGGGTTAACGATTTCCCCCAATAAAAGTTGTTTTTTGAAAAGGAGAATAAAATTTTTGGGATTTATTGTGGGGCAAGGAAATTTTGAAATGGATCCAGACAGAATTGAAGCTATTCAAAATCTCCCTTCTCCGAGAAATTTAAAAGGATTATTAAGATTATTGGGTACCTTAAATTTTTATTCTAAATTTATTCCAGAGTATTCTACTGTAGTAGCTCCCTTAAATGAAATTCGAACACCCAAAATAAAGTTTTATTGGGGTTCTAGGCAACAAGAGGCACTAGAAAAAATTAAAACTCTATTTAGAGAACATGTAATTTTGAAATTGCCTGACTTAAATAAACCGTTTGTTATTCAATGTGATGGGTCCTTGAGAGGATTCGGCTCTTGTCTTTTACAAGCTGATGAAAATAATAATCTGAGACCAGTGGCGTTCTTTTCTAAAAGATTAAAAGAAGTTGATAGAAAACGAACAATTTATGAGATTGAACTTATAAGTTTAATGCAAGCCATATCACGTTTTGAATACTGTTTGAAAATTCAGCCTTTTATTATTCAATTAGATAATATGAGCCTTAGTTATATGGTTAAACAATCTAGGAAATATTCCAAATATGCGAGATGGATGGAGAAACTCTCTTGTTATAAGTTTGAAGTGGTGCACATACCCTCTAAGCAAAATGTGACTTCTGATTTATTATCTCGTATGTATGATTGGAGAGATTATCAAACGGAAGAATTAGATTCTGATTATGTTAGTAATGTTAATTTGGCCATGTTGGTAAACCCATTTCATGCCGATACCTTGAAAAAAGAAATGTTGAAAGATCAGGAATTGGCCAATATTATGAGACAAATGGAGCAAGGTATAAATTTCCCAAATTATAAATTGCATCGAGGTTTCTTATACAAAAGAACTAAAGCCAAGAATTTTCCTTATAGGATATGTGTACCAGATAATTTGAAACATCCTTTAATATTATATTATCACACTAATATGCGAACAGGATCTCATGGTAATTGGTTGAAAACACTTAAGCGTCTACAGAGACACGTTACTTGGGAACATATGTCTCAGGATGTTAAGGATTTAGTTCAATCTTGTGATGTATGTCAACGAGCTAAGCGTAAAAACACAACCCCTGAAAATATATTAACGTCTGAAATTGTAACAATTCCTATGAAAAGGTTGTACATAGATATTTGTGGACCATTACCTGTATCTAATGGTTATAAATATATTTTTGTTCTGGTAGATGGAGCATCAAAATTTTGTATATTTGAGCCTATTAGGAAATTGAGTTCAAGGGTATTGATTGATAAATTAGATCATATATTTTTGACTTATGGCTATTGTTATGAGATTGTATCAGACAATGCTTCATATTTTGTATCAGATGCATTTACCAATTATTTATTTAACCATGGAATTCAGCATATTAGATTATCTGTTGGCAATCCTCAGGCCAATTTAAGTGAAAGATACATACGTACTTTGAAAACTGCCTTGAGATGTTATTATTCAGCAGATCAAACTAAATGGCATGAAGGTTTGAAAAGGATACAGTATAGTTTAAATTGTTCATACCATCATACATTGAAGTATACTCCGTCGGAATTGTTTTTGGGACGACAATTATGGGATCCATTGGAAGTCCAATGGCAATTATCTGATATGGATTTTAATGTAGCAGATGGTAATTTGCAAGATAAATGGAAAAACGCTATTAGAAATATGCAAAGGGAATGGGAAAAGAGAAAACAATTGTATAAGAAGCGATATGCACCCATAACGTTTCAAGTCAATGACAAAGTATTAGTTAGGACTAAGATTAAATCTTCCTTAGAGGACAAGATAACTAAAAGTCTTTCTAATATGTACGAGGGTCCATATTTCATAAGTAAATTTCTAACAGAGAATTCAGTTCTGGTTAAGAAAGTTGATGATGACAAGTATGTTCCAAAGTACATGTACATAAATTGAAAAGATATTTGGAGCCCAGGAGAGGCAATAATAGGTAATTTTATACATGGATCGGCAAGATCTCTGACTATGTAAGGTTAATTAAGGATTCTCCCATTATATAAATGTAAATTATTGTAGATTTGGTGTAGGTTGCCTGTATTATAGTAAGAATGAATGGTTTATGTTTGTAAACTTGTACTGGTACCAGTTTGTTTCCTTTTTCTTTTTGAATATTTACAGGCGATGGAGTTGGAGGGATGACATGCGCAAACCCCTATAACTATTACGAAACCTCGCTCTAAAGCTTGAAACTTGGTTATGTAAGAAGAGTATGTTTGAAATGTGAATTCTAAAAATATATGTGTAACTAGTAGTACACTATGTGCTAGAAAATTGTAATTTTGGGGGGAGAGGTTGTTTTGTTAAGCCCATAGTGTAATATTGCTCATGAATGACGGATGGAGACTCAACAGACAGGTGACTCTGGAAGGTTCTGCCATTGGCTGGGCTTCTGCGCTGGTCGAGCGAGAAGTTTAGCGTGGCAGATCCTTACCGACTACGAGAGACTTCTGACGTACTGGACACTGGCTGGACAGGCTGAGTATATTGCATTACAGTCTATCGCCCTTTATAGGCCCTCATGGCCGGGTGTAATTTACCTAAAGTCTATTGATTTATTTTGAGTTCTTAAAAGTGCAAGAAAAGGAAATTGTTTTAGTTTATATTTTTTGGTGGATTGCTCCGGGTCATGTTGGCTGTGGGGGGTTTTGGGCTGGGTTGCGATTTGCTCGGACTCGTGTAGCCTTTACTTACTGACTGCTGACTATCAAATGGGACAAATTAAACTAGGTTAACTGGGAGATAATCCATAGACATTTCTGTTGAATTAATTGTATTTGGAAAGTATAAGTACTAATATGTTTTGTAATAAATATTGGGTTAACGAATATTAAGTTCCAATTGTATACTTTAAGTACCTAATATATGATCATCCACTGCGCCGATAAGACAATCCTCGTCTCACTTCTTTGGTATTAAAGGGGATACAAGAGACGTAGAGGATTATACGTGGCGTGATACTAATTTCCTTTAGGGTAGACAGAACATGGTGCAGGTTACTGTCCTTCCTGGTGTTGAACAAATTATGTTGTTTCAGGTTTAAACCACAAATGAAAGTTTCAATAAACCATGCGTCATTCGTACACTTTGCTGTTCCATTCACTGGGTTTTGCTAGTCAACAGAGAGGTTGAAGTCGCCGAAAGGGCATCGTCCCCAAGAGGAACAGCTGCAAGTAAAGATTCGCAGCATTCTTCCAGGAGATACAAAGGACTGTTTCTATGCGGTCTGTAGAAGAAGCCAAGGAGAAGATTTTTGGCACCGGTCACTGAAACTTCCACCACAGAATTTCACAGTTCCATTTTCGTGGCATACTTTGCTTGGCCATTTTGAGTTAACACAGATCATAACTCCCCCACCACGTGTCTCACGATCGTTTCTATATATGTTGAAATGGCTTGCGAAAGGCAGCTCACTGTCACGGACATTTTCTGTTAACCACGTTTCAGTAAATATTAGGCAGTCATGTGTGTCGAAAACGAAAAACTTCTCTCTGCACATCTCCACCACAGCTGTTCATCAGAATCCTTTGATACAGCGGAGGAAACACTACGCCGGAGACACGAGTACACCAGAACTAAAGACAAATTGAAAATAAACACTGAAAAATCTCGAAAAACAGGACGACGATCAGCACCACTTCTACAACTTGCCGCCATTTTGCAGACTTTAAAGAAATGAATGTAAACAATAAGCACCAAAGCTGTACTCCAGCATTTGCCTGTTGTAAGCGATTGTTGATTGTCGAGTGAGGAAGGTCTATCGGTGAGCTGATTTCATTCTGTTACTTTGAACCATAACATGGCAACTACAGCGCCTTGAATACGTAGAGTGGAAAACGGCACTGTTCTGGGCTCTCTGGCGGGTTCCATTCGAATATGATACCGCTAGAGGCGCTGGTGTCGGTCTCGCTGCGTGGTATTCGTCTGCTTATAATGGAAGTAAATGGAGTTTTCGCTGCAACGTCTGATTCTTTTACATGAAGCATTTCTATGAATGTGATAATTGCTATGATATTTGGTACAGCGGTCGTGAAGATATTAACAAACATTCTAGACAGTTGACCACGTCCTGTTATCGTGACAATACGGGAGAAAATATACGCGTGGAATGATCTTGGTAACTCTAAATTTTTGTGTATGAATTAGGTTCATTATTATTATTATTATTATCGTTTCTTTTAATGATATACGCATTGAAGCATTTGTATTTTTTATATTTACTGCCTCATTTCTTCCACTTGACTTGTTTTTTGGTTTGAGTTACTGTTTTAAGTCCACTTTATGCACAGTAAGGCTAATCGGGACTGGACCTACAGTTTAAAGTGGGATCCGAACCATTTGTGCCTCCACTGGGTATCGAACCCGGGACCCCTTGATTACAAGGCAATGACACTACCACTGAGCCATGGGGGAGGCCCCTCCACGTGAAACTAATCGCGGCAATGATCATAACTAATGATTGCATGAAACGACAAAGGAAAACCCACAAAGCTCCCTTAGTGACATTGACATTGGGAATTTTCGTCATAGTTCCTGAATTGGAAACTTTCGTCAGAGTTCCTGAATTGGGACATCACCGTTCTGAAGTACACGTGTCTCTCTCTCTCTCTCTCTCTCTCTCTCTCCCTCTTTCGTTTTTCACATAAATTGATATTATTCGACTTGTGCCTTTGCTTCTAGGGCAACTTCTGGTGGCACGGCACTTTGGACCTTGACTATTCCCTTGAGGAAAAGCTACGCATAACTGGAGTCCAAAAGTCTCAACTAAATGCTATGAAGAACACTGGTGCTTTTGACAAGTGAGAAAAACATTCATTCATTCTCGTAGATTTCCAAGTAAAAACATTATCGGAATTGGAGACGAAACAATAATAGGCTATCACTTAAGGATGAAAACGAGAACATGATTAAAATGCAATCGTATGATAATTTTCAACTGAATGAGAATTATTTTACTTTTCCACTTGTTCAAATATATCAAAGAGGGTTGACAAGTTTGCAATATTTCAAAAATCTTTCGCTTTTTTTTTTTTTTAATAAGTATATTTTTAATATTTCGTAAAATGTAACGGCACCAAAAATGAAACAAGCTTTCTTGCAGACGAATCGAGACGAAATTGTGCTAAGTTTTGTTTCGTCTTGGCAATTGCCCCCACCTTTTGCCACTTTTGTCCCCGCACTATGCTAAACCTTATATACCAAGGGAAAGTAAATTGCCCTAGTTTTCTTACCCAATCGCCGCCATCGGTTAGTAGCATAATTTATCAAAAGTAATTGTTATTTGTAACTTCGTTAGAAGTAAGTATGATATGCACACATACATATATACGTGTGTGCATAAATTCTGAAGAGTAATGTCCGTGTATAAATTTAATCCATAATCTTATTCTTCCCAGTGACATCTACCCTAAGATCACCCTGTGTTGGACTGAGTTTCTGAAGCTGAAGGTTCGAGTCCCGTGCAACGTTCGAGAAGTCATCGAGATGAATGCGGCAAGGACTGGTTCACCCCGAAGAAGGACTGGAACTATCTGACAAGCTCGCAAAACAGCGTGCAGGAAGGACAATGGCCAGACGACCAGAATCCTCACGAGACTTACAAATCATACTTGGAGGTGCTGAGGAAGCAGGGACAATAGTACTGGAAAAATCTCAACATAGAGTGTTAAGTTTATTTATTTGTACCATAGCAAATGACTGTTAATACATCCTACGTCTACTTGCGTGGTACTTGTAGTGAACAAGCGGGTGACCTTTAAAGTTGTATCTATCTGCCAATCGTCTTCGAGGAGGCGTGCTTTGGAGCGGGTGGCAATGCCAGTTCCAGTGTGGACGTTCCAGTGACAACATCGGCTCCCCCAAGGAAACATTGCCAAGTGTTGCTTCCTGCTATATGTGTTTGTACGATAACGAACCAAAATCCTTGGACTGCTAGTGTACCCACTTTCATGGAGGTCTACTCACCGGCATACTCAGGTGGAGGCGGTGGAGCTGAGAGGGCTACAGTCAGGGTTGACCAAGTTTGAGTATTTTTAAAAAACAGAAACAAATCCGACAGCTTTTCTTGCTTTAAACGAATGTAGGAAACAGTGTTCTAATTAAGAGCAACATTATATTTTATACAAATAAAACGTTTAAAACATAATCCCAAGAGGACTTATTTCCTAATGATAATGGTTGAGACGTAAACTGTTAATTATTCAAAGAAAGACTGTTACTTCTCATTACAAAGTAAATACGTGACTACCCCTTAAAAGAAACCTATTTGTAAATCTCCCAAGTAGTCTGTTCGGGAAGGTTTGACTATTTCACAGTTGCCAGGCCCCATTCTATCACCGTTGTAGCTCTCTGTTTTCCAAAATATAACATTTTGTTGAGAATCTAACCAAATACATTTACATTAACAACAGCAGTGGCGTAGCAACGTATCGCGAAGCCCTGGGCGAGATTAGAATGTGAAGGCTCCATCGGTATTTAAATTTGAAATCTCAATGTGAATTGATAGAGATACTTCAGCAAATTATCATATTTAAATAATAATACATTACTGAAGAAAAGGATATTTAATAATTTCACACACCCTAAAAAATGTCTTTCTTTGTTCTCTGGGAGCTGAAATATGAAGCTACAGGAAGGAAGTAAGAACTGCTTATATTATCAATTGCCTTCTTGAGTTGCAAACAACGCAAGCATTTAAATGCCTAGCACTTGCTTCGTGGCACTTGGAGGTGCTTCATTGTTAACTTATTAAAATTGGAAGTGCAAGGTCAAGAGAAAGAAGAAAAGACAACACAAAGTACTTTTTATTCGACATAAGAATAAATGGGTAAAAATGTCCACGCAAGTTATCGTGAATTTTTGCCTAAATGTTTCACGTGAGAAATTCACAATCATTTTTACCTTTTCCAAGCCCCTTAGGCTTAGTGCCCGCCCGCCTGTACGTTGCACCCCTGATTTGACGTATTATAACGTTTAACTAGAATTTAAACCAGATGAAAACAGAATCTTTGTAATTTTATTGCGTACAAAAATGAGCCTTTTCCATCTGGGTCATTCCACGTCAATTCATCCAGGCCATGTCACCCACCATCCCCGATTTTGATGAAATTCGGTATACTTATAGAACTTTTGATGCTGATTACAAAAATGACAACTTTTTTTAAATTGGTCAAGGGGTTCAAAAGTTACGTGCTTTTTAAGATCTCCGTGTAGAGCTCGCGCACTTTCGTAAGTTCTCTGGCGTATGGATGAAAGCTGGTCAACGAGCCTCAGCAAAGGTTCGAGCTGGCGCGAGGTAGGGGAGGGGAGAGGAGAAAAGCATGAGTCAGAATATTGTTGTCGTGGGCGGCCAGGCAGAAACAAGTTGGAAATCGGTTGTTTATCTTCACGCGGGTGCTGTTAATTTCACATTCGTTTCTTCGTTCGTTTCAAGGGAAACATGCCTCCCGTTCATTCTAAGGTTTTCCGCAGGACGATTCGTGGGCAAACACGGGAAGTTGTGGCAAACGTGCTGCAATTCATGCAAAGGGAAGCCGATGAAAATGGATGTACCATTCCACTAAAGAAAGTATATGAACGTGTTTCTGCTGCTACTGTTGTGTCTTTGAAAATTATAAAATCTGTAAAAAAAGAAATGGAAAAGGTGGAAGAAGGCACATCAACCAGTTATAATACACCGCGCAGAAATCAGAACCGACCGCGACGGTGCACAAATTTGGACGAATTTGATCTCTGTGTAGTGCGAAGAACAATTAATGAATTTTATATTCAGGAAAAGAGAATTCCTACCTTGAAATCCGTGTTGCTGAAATTGCGCCAAGATATTGGATATGAAGGTCAATCATCTAGCTTAAGAAAAATATTTCGAAAACTGGGGTTTCGCTGGAAAAAGGTTCAAAGCAACAGACGGCTGCTCATTGAAAGAAGTGACATACGCAATACACGTATAGCTTACTTGAGAGCCATTACCAGATTTCGTCGGGAAGGGCGACCGATAATATACAGTGATGAAACGTACATACATAGTTCGCACGCAAATCCCAAAGCATGGTGCGATGATAGTGTAAAAGGTATGAAAGTGCCTATTTCAAAGGGACAGCGTCTCATTATCGTACATGCCGGCAGTGAAAAAGGTTTCATTCCCAACGCGTTGTTGATTTTCAAATCGAATCAAGCAACCGGAGATTACCACAGAGAAATGAATTCTGAGAATTACATTCGCTGGGTTAAAGAAATGCTCCTACCCAATTTGCCACCTACCTCTGTTTTAGTAATAGACAATGCTTCTTACCACAATGTTCAGTACGAGAAATGCCCAACCTCAAATAGTAGGAAGCAAGACATGCAAAACTGGTTGTTACAAAATAATATTCCCTTCGGTGATGGTATGTATAAAACTGAACTCTACGAACTCATAAAGTTGCATAAGGGCAAAGCCAAAAAGTTCGTTTTAGATCAAATTCTAGCTGAATATGGTCACACGGTCCTACGTTTACCACCTTATCATCCAGATTTGAACAGCATTGAGAAGATATGGGGCAACGTAAAACAATGGGTTGGACAACACAATGTCACTTTCAAATTAATTGATGTGTGGGAGCTGTGCAAAAGAAGATTTTCGGAGATTGGGGCGAAAGAATGGAGTGATGTCTGCCGTCATGTGCAAGATGTTGAACAATATTATATCAAAACTGAAGGTTTGTTGGAGCCTGAAATAGAGCGCCTCACTATCAGGGTTAACAGCAACAGCAGCAGTAGTGACAGTGAAATATGCAGTGATAGTTCCAGTGACTCCGAAGCAGAAGATTCCTCCATAAGCGACATCGAAAGATTGAATTAAAGAGCCGCAATGTCGCCATCACACATCTGTTCCAGTTCCACCACGTAAGTTTCCACCTTTTACTAATTACTTATTGTCGTTAAGATATTCATTTTCGCATACGTCTCATACTGGATTACAAATGATTTGTTATCTTTAAATGCACTGCTGTATTACTAGTATTCTACTTTGTCCCTCTCCAACTCTCGCTGTTACAAGCATTCTAGCAGAACAGCTGATGATCGTACGCGCATGTGCCGAGGCACTTGGTGCTGATTGGCCCTGACATTCGCGCCCACTCACTTCCCCTCTCCCGGGAACCTCCGTGCGGAGTGTTAGACTCGAAACGACGCTGCGCATTAGAAACGCCAGAGAACTTCCGAACGTGCGCGAGCTCTACCCCACATCCGGCTCCACTTTGAATGACACGCATTAGGTTACAAACGATCGTATCTTCCCTCGGGTTTGCCGTAGAAACTTCAAGTTTGTTTTCTTTTGTTCAGAATAGTATAAGCTTTCATTTAAATAACGTTTCAGATGAATGCATTAATAAACATGTATTTTTATATATAGTTTTATGTATTTTTTTAGAATAATAAATGACTAAATTCAAGAGCTAATTTCATGCAATGCCCCCCCCTTCAATTTCCCCCCAATTTTATATGTAGGTAGCTCAGTGTGTGTACTAATGCCTGATGAAAAAATTGGGATGGGCGGTTCAGAGACAGGGTGATAAAAAAATCATTTGCATAAAATGACATTAAAAGTAAATCTTATTAAAAATGCTTATGTATTTAGCACAAAGCCTGTAGTACAATATGTTTCAAGGTACAACATTCAAAATTTATGTTCATTATGTGTGAATGTAAGCTTAGGCGTAACCTGGCGGGGGCAAAGGGAAGCTCTTGCCTCTCCCAAATGTATAGATTAATTTAAAATTTGGAAGTAATAATTACAGTGGAACCCCGATTTAAGTTCCTCGATTTTACATTTTTCTTCATTTTGCATTCAATGTTGGTGGTCTGTTTAGAAATTTTCCAAGATTTTACATTTTCCCGCGTATTACGTTTTTTTCAGCTAGGTCTCCTGGATAACTAAAATCGAGGTTCCACTGTATCTAAGTTAGTTTCAACAGTCTTCATTTTTTAAAAATTTTATATATTATATAATTATATAATCATTATTAACATTCCCAAGTTTAGCAAATTTATCTTCGACACATTCTTTTTGTGCATTTTATCTCAATATGGAAATTCTATTTTGGCTACCTTTCATGGGGATACGTAATATGAAGTAAGAATTAATACTACACATTTGTGCTGATTGAAGTTTTTTAAAATGGAGCTTTTTCGCCACACAGAAAATATCCTTGTGACGGGATGGTTGGAACAGTAAAAATACTCGTATGGACTTCTATGGTATAAAGCAACAAGTACGGCAATTATGTACCAATTCCGTGCAAATAGTATTCAAGGCATAAATTTCTTAGTAATCATCTAGGGTGAAATGATAACTCCACAGTACAATGTGTCAGCGATTGCAAAGTACTACAACAGTACCAGGAAGTATTCACTATTTTGAACTTACAGGTTCCGTAAGTTACTTTTTACAAGTAACTAAGTTACAGACAATCATTAAAAAAGTTACTCAGTTATTGTTACTGGTACTTTGAAAGTAACTGAGTTTCTTTTACAGTTACTGTAACAGTAGCGTACTGTCAATGATCATTGATTTGTTTAAACGTTACACAAAATCAATGATCATGAAGACTTCCGTGTTATACTTATGTTTCTAGTACGTAATATGTATTCATATATTTACATTATTACTGGTAATAAATGATGGAAAACACAGTCAGCTTTGCTTGAACGATTATAATTAAAAAAATCATTTGTATGCTGACCATGGTATTTGAATATAGTGTCATTGATTCCACTTGCACCTATTTCTTTCTCCTCCATTCCAAGTTCAACAAGATCCAAAGATCCACTCCCTCGACAATGACTTTTTTCTAGTTAGACAACCACATTCCAAACGAACGCAGCAGTCTACCAAAAACAATGGAGTTTTCATATACAATTAGAAATGAATTACAGTAAAGCGTGGATGTTCTAAATTTAGCATGCAACAAAGTATAGCTTCCTTGCCAGCAATTCCAAGAAAATCCTTTCACGTAACATCCGGAGAAGGTGCATATTTTATTTTTATAGTCTGGAACAGAATTGTCCAATTTAGATATTTCCCTACTGCAAAAAATAACTCTGTTACCGTTGTTAACGTTACAGGTACTTACTTTTAAAAGTAGCTAGTTACAGTTAGAATTCCTAAATAAAAAATAACTGTACTTGTAACTTTGTAACTATTTACTTCGAAACACTAGTTGTTACCCAGCCAGAGCAAAAATAGTAAGTGCTGATGTAATATGTTTTGTATAACTGTATGGTTTGACTTTTGTGAAGAAGTGGCTTTCCGAATTCCAACTGTAAACAGTTATGTAGTAGCATGTGTGTGCGCGACTCAAACTTGTTTGTAGGATTGCTTGAAAAGTCCACGTGAAAATGGAGATGCAGCTATTATATTCTTGCATCCACTTGTTCCATCAACTTCCCACTACTGGCCAAAACGTATGCTGTGTCCAGTGGACATTAACAACACAAATGGATGGACTTAGTGATAAGTCAAATACTTTAGTGTGTTTAAAATGGTCAAAATATCCATCTAAAATGTGAACGGCACAATTTATAGTACATGAAATTTTGGCAATGCATAGAGTACAATTTTTAAGTACTATCTCAATGGATGTCACTTGGAGACTATCTTCGGGTTGAGATAATCACAAAGTTTTTCATCGCATAAAAATAGTGTCCAGGATTATTTGATAAATACATTTGAAAAATCACAATTATTACTCTTTATTCTTTTGTTCCTCAAGTGTCAGGAGGATCACAAAATATATTTAACTTGTAAATTTTAATTAATATATAAATTTGGGAGGGAGCAAGTGCTTCCCTTTGCCCCCGCCAGGTTACGCCTAAGCTTACATTCACACATAATGAACATAAATTTTGAATGTTGTACCTTGAAACATATTGTACTACAGGCTTTGTGCTAAATACATAAGCATTTTTAATAAGATTTACTTTTAATGTCATTTTATGCAAATGATTTTTTTATCACCCTGTCTCTGAACCGCCCATCCCAATTTTTTCATCAGGCATTAGTACACACTCTGAGCTACCTACATATAAAATTGGGGGGAAATTGAAGGGGGGGCATTGCATGAAATTAGCTCTTGAATTTAGTCATTTATTATTCTAAAAAAATACATAAAACTATATATAAAAATACATGTTTATTAATGCATTCATCTGAAACGTTATTTAAATGAAAGCTTATACTATTCTGAACAAAAGAAAACAAACTTGAAGTTTCTACGGCAAACCCGAGGGAAGATACGATCGTTTGTAACCTAATGCGTGTCATTCAAAGTGGAGCCGGATGTGGGGTACACGGAGATCTTAAAAAGCACGTAACTTTTGAACCCCTTGACCAATTTAAAAAAAGTTGTCATTTTTGTAATCAGCATCAAAAGTTCTACAAGTATACCGAATTTCATCAAAATCGGGGATGGTGGGTGACATTTTCACAAAATTCTGGATGATTTGACATGAATGACCCATCTTTTTTCCCCTTACTTCTACTTAATGCATTTTTTGTATCAACCTCATGAGACGCGAGCCCCAAATCGGTCGCCCACTTCGCCCACCCCTTGCTACGCCACTGAATAACAATGTACGTAAAGGCCCGAACAAAACTGTTACATCCATACTGTTCAGAGGGGCAACCACGATTTTTTGTCGGGGGGGGGGACAAGTACCAGGATAAACTTACCAATAATAATAATAATAATAATAATAATAATAATAATAATAATAATGCTAATAATAATTATTATTATCTTAATAATTATAAAGCTAATAATAATACTTTTATTATTGTACCATTATTAATATTATTATTGTTATTATTGATTTGCTTTATTTTACTTCGTTTTTTATGCCACTTTTGGCTAATTTGCGAAGATGGAGATGAGTGATGATATGGTGAAATTGATGAATGAACACTCGCAAACATTCATGTCCAAGCTGGGATTCGAACCCGGAACCAACATTATTATTATTAGTAGTAGTATCAAAGACGTTAATATCCTCGTAAATTATGCTAAAGCATTTGTGTTCGAACAAACTATTTGAATTATTTTTTTCAACACGTTCAGTTCCACATTAATAATGGAAAACAAGCACACAAACTATTAAGCGATATAGTATGCGCACGTTTCGGCGCCGAACATGGGAAAAGAGAAGCTGGAAAAGAGTAAATGTCGAGGGATCCTGTGAAAGTATTGAAGTCTCATTATTAAATCTACATTCTTGCAAGCCTGCAAAGAAATGGATATAAAAATTTTCTTGGCCGCTTCGCTCGCAGTATTGCATTACAAAAATGTGTTACTGGCATTTTCATGAGACGATTGTGAAGAATTATACTGTAGCTGCATTACAAGACAAACAATATTATCGATATTTATTAATAATATAATTTCTAAAAATATAATGTTTAGTGTCGGTATACTGCTTAATTTAAAGCAGGTGAGTCAGTTAGATGATGTGGTTCTATTAGCAATATTATTATATTATTGATTCCCTGTAGGCTATGCTGCAATAGTTCTACTAACTGTGTAGGCCTACTTCATACGAGTAACGCCTTGCACATTACTCGATAAAACAGGAAAATAAATAGTGTCAAATTCGCATTCCTAACTTATTGTTACAGGGTAATTTTGCATTAGCAAGTGAAATTTGCACTGAAGATGAAATCCATGTAATTATTGCTATGGATTACTAAAAAAATGTAATTACCCCAAGCAGAAGGGGTGAGTTCTTTGAAGGAGGCACCTTATTGTATTCTCGTCCCGGCCTTAGGAATTTCCAGCTAGGGTTCTGTAATTTTCGATCTTAAGTTGTATAAGACTTTGTGTTAAATACCCAAATTGTGGGTTATTGAAATCTTGTTCTCCAACCACAAACACTGTTTAAATACATATTTATATAATTATGACACTTGAGATTGCTAGCTTTCAGTTATTTGGAAAATTTGAACCATTAAAAATATGGACAGTTTAACAGTCTATTGTATTAAAATAAAATGAATTTATTACGTATTTACCAAAATATTTTGAGGGGTAATAGATCCACTGTCTAGCTGGGGGACAGAAAGCTCTGTTTAAGGAGAACGGGCAGATCAAGTATAGTGTTCAATAAAGCTTAAAATAACGTTACTTTCAGTAGACACGCTATCATAATTAAATACTTCATGTGGATTACCAAATGATTTAGGGGGGACGGGCACCCCTGCTGGTAACATCGTCGCCTTGTGATCAAGAGGTCACGGATTCGATACCCGGTGGAGGCACATGGTACAGTGGTTCGGATCCCAATTTTAACTGTAGGTTCAGTCCCGATTAGCATTTCTGTGCGTAAAGTGGATTTAAAACCACAAATCAATCAATCAATTTTACAGCTTATTTTCATTTAGATCGTTCGGCGCCAAGGGCCAACTTCCGCCGCCCCCTAGCTAGGGTTCTGAACTTGATAAGACCAAGAAAAGCAGGGAATGCGAGCGAAGCGAGCAATAAAAATTTTTTTTTGGAAAGTGTTTTTATTTGCATAAATTTTGAATTTGTGAGCGGTAATTGTCCCCTTCAGGTACACTTGGCTGTCTATGTTCCCCTAGAACTCATTTCGGTCCAATGTTGGTGGGGGGGGCAATGCTCCCCCCTGTGGTTGCGCCACTGATATTGTTCAATTACAAAAGTGTTTTAAGCACTAGTAAAGAAACATTTTCATGTGTTTTAAACATTAAAACCAAGTTGTTTTAAACATGCCAACCCTGCCTACAGCCCCTTCCGTAATCAACATTTTGAAATCAAAAACAGTAAAGCGGTCTGGAAACCAAAGTGAATGTTCTATAAAGGTGTTATGTGTGTTGCTAACTCTATGGCGATAATTGGATATATTAGCAAATTGTCAATGGCAACTTCTACCACCGCCGTAGATATATGCAACACACATAACGCTTTGCAGGGAAGCGAGTATTTCAGGATCTAGATGTCCCATTTTTATTGCCGGTGACTGTACATTGCGCAATGGTTTGGCTTACACTGTAGGTCCAGTCCCAAATTCACCTATCTGAACATCAAGTAGACTTTCATAACAAATAAGTTATGGAAACCGAAGTTGGAGACAATGAAGTTACACCAAATGAAAGGTCACTGCACTGGAACATAACACCTGAAGACTAATCACATGTCCAGCCCTTACCAGGCTTTAAAGTGAGTTAGAACTCAACTCCTACAGGCACATTGGACATCCACACAAAAGTCCATCCTTTGTTACATTGATTCATGTCAACAATACATGAAAATCAAAAGAGAAAGTTCCTGTACTAAATTTGTCTCCTGTCGGTGGGCGGTCGGGAAATTAAGAAGAAAAATAATCTTAATATATTTCAGTCAGTGCTATTCATCTAACATGGAATGACTGATTTGGGCCCGCTTTACACGAAAGCATTTTTCTTAACATTCACGCCATGACCAAAATGCTACCGTGTAAAGAGAGAAATGTTATGGTATTTCAGTTGTCATGGCATATTTCATGGCATTTCCCAAGTATAGAACCAATTTTTTTTAGCATAACCAATCAGAAGCGACCTCTACGTCACGAGTGCAGTGTAATGGCTGCCGAGTGTATCACTTCACACATTTAAAAGCCGATAACTATTCAACCGAGACGAATAACGTTTTGTATTAAACGGCATTAGGTACAAAACAATGGCGCTGCTTAAATCCATACTTTATAACGTTTACTGTACACGTATGAAAGAATAATTTAGTTGTTTCAATTTAAACACCGTGCATACACCATATGGATGATGTAACTCGACGTGCCATTCATGCTGTGTGTGGCTAACCGAAATGTTCCCGAAAAGTAGTACGTGCTCTAAGATATTTGAAAGCATTTATGCTAGCAACAATGTTAAAGGAAATATTTCCTTCTAAACATCATGTGTGTATATATATTTATTTTGGATGCAATAATAATAGCAATCAGTGCTTTTTTGTCTTGCGGTACGCATCTTTTTACAGGTGAGAATAAATATAAAAACATTTTATTTTGACGAAATAAATGTGTGTGTACCTGCATGAATTCACAATCTTTTATGAATATATCACAATATTTAAAATAGTTCCAATTATGAACCCAGTAAGGAATAATGAGAAGAAGAAACCAACTTGAGTATAGAAACCAATCTTCCGAGAAAGAAAGCCCTGGTAATAATAATAATAATAATAATAATAATAATGATGATGATGTTATTTTAATATGCCTTTATTAATATTTCTATTATTATTATTATTATTATTATTATAAAAGTAAAGTGCTACCTTGTGTTACCTTGTGCTACCACGCCATGAAGGACCTATAGGTGGTGTGGAGTTAAGGCCCCACACTTTCTTGATCACGGCCGAAGGTGGGAGTAATGTGATCAGTACTACAGCTCTGCCCGCCTGCCGCCTTTAACCCCCAGAGTTTCTTCCAGGTACCCACTTTATTCGACGCTGGGTGGGCACCGAAGCCACTTGAACAGGTTGCCACTGTGTCTTTTTACAGCTTCAGCTTTTAACCGAAGTTAGAATGTTTTAGTCCTCCAACATTTACAATTATGTTAGTTATATTTTAGTTATGGTAAAGGGTTTGACCTCGCATAAAGTGACGAATGCAAAGTAGCCTAAGTGCTGACGCACCCAAAATTTCAAATTCATTCTTTCATTCAATCATTCGTGTCTATTCATTTGTGGTTGACTTTCTGACTATTGACTGAAACCACTTTATGTGGTGAATAGAGTGATTTTCGTAACATCTATTGCTATTATGCATTTGTACCCTGGGAGCGAGTCATAATTCCATACAGATCCAATCAAGAAGCGAGCCACTGACGTCATCCCAACCCTGCACCAATCTCTAACCTTCTTGCTCACGCTCTGACCTGTTGTTAGGCCCGCTAGCTAGATTACATTAGTCAGCTCAACATATTCCTTTAATAATCAGGCACTACAGGCAACACTTCGAAAGAAAAATAAGTTTTTCCAATTCATAAAATATATATAATCTCGGATCCAGCTTCAGTGTGTACAGGAAATTTCGGCGTCGTGGTTTCTGTCCAGGAACTGGCCCAACTTCGACGAGTCTCAGCTGTTAGTTGCCGCGGAGTTGCCGGGTTGTATTGAAATGTATGTCTTAGGAACTGGTCTAACTTCGCTATTGCTTTCCTCCCAATTGCGGCATTGTGTTGAAAGGTGTGTCGTATCTCGTGAAAAACAGAGAAAATTGGAATTAGAAAATCAGATTACAATTATCATCAATATCCTGTAAAACACCATTTTATTTACTTCACATACCTATGCGTTGCATTTCATGAAGGCTCGCATTGTTTCTTTTTTATTTGAAATATTCATGAAAATAGTGTTACTTACATGCACCTGACAACCATGCGATGAGATTACATTTTCCCCCGCTTGGAAAGAAACAGAGGAAAGGCCAGTCGTGTTCCATTCCTGATGCATAGCATGGTTCAAAAGTTGTAATATCCCCAACTCCGGTTGCGTTGTAATTGGAACACCCGGTACATTAATATCCTTCTACAACAGGATTTCTCAAACTATGATACGCGTACCAGTACTGGTACAGTTGCATGCAAGCTTACTAGAAATATACAGAAAATTATTATAAAATATATTGTGTTCATTATTAATCCATAATTATAATTACTGTATTTCTTATTTGTTGTCAATAAAAGAAGGTAATCTAATTACAGATTTAGTAATTGTATAATAATTAGTTGAAGTATAGGGCAATATAAAATCAGAACAAAAAATAAAGAGATGAAGGTTGTTTAGTGTTAGTAGATTAGTTAATGAATAGTGAAGCAAGCGAAAGTATAGCAAGTGAAAGTTTAGTAAATGAAATGAAGAGGGAGAGAGAAATTTAGTAATTTTCGGAAAAGTGCTACATACTAATGAAATTTTAAATATTATCATTAAAAACACCGGAACATTAGTTAGTGATACGGCGAAAATATTAATGTTGATTCAGTGATGCATCCAGTTAGAAGTTTAAGAATGCTTATCCTAGAATAAGCGAATTACCCCGATTCTACAGCATTCATTATTTTCTTCTCAATAGATGGCAGTAAAATCGTAATACGTTTTGCTTAATTTTACATCAAAATATATCAATTCACAAATCATTTAAGAGCAACGACTTAACTAAACATAAATAAGTTATGTATTGCTCTGTAAATATTTATACAGAAATGTATTTAAAGTAGTATTCGAAGAATCTGGAGCCAACTTCTCGTGGAGATATCTTCTGCAAACTGCTTCAAAGAAAGACTCGAAGTATGGTTGTACTAGAACGGAGCGGGCGGCTCCCGTACGTACGTACGTACTTCACTCTTTTTGACCAGCTGTAGTAGGGCCCTGTCTGCAGCTAACTAGAGAGAAATCAAA
This sequence comes from Lepisma saccharinum, assembly GCF_977018435.1. Taxonomy (NCBI): domain Eukaryota; kingdom Metazoa; phylum Arthropoda; class Insecta; order Zygentoma; family Lepismatidae; genus Lepisma; species Lepisma saccharinum. The sequence goes on along the minus strand of NW_028143137.1, from coordinate 112,512 downwards.
TGCTCCGTTAATAGGGAACGTGCAAAACTGGAGAATAAGTGTGATGGATTTTGGACAAAATAACACAATAAAATGAGTTCGCATGTACTCACCAAGTGTTCCTGAAAATACCCAAGGTTTCCGCCCTGCGATAATCTGCCATATTGAAAGAAATGTTAGCCATGTTGGAATGAATGCATCAGATCAGTTTTTCGACCATAAATATTACATTACTATTTTTTTTTATTTCTGTCTTACATTAGTCTACACCAAATATAAAAGGTTATCCTCAAATTTCTGTAGGTGCAGCTGCAGGCATTGTTTTGTAATTTTAAAATAAAATGCAAAAACGTTATAGTTAGGATGAGGAAATTACACATTACAGGAACAAAATATAGAAAATATTTGAGGAGAAGAAGTATAACTGTGATAGGTGTAGCGAACGTTTCTTTTGGAAACACGATAAGACCGAAAAACGTTAATTGTTCTAAAAAGACTGTTTATACATGTATATACTTGTATAATGTAGTGTAGTGACAAGTTCTCAAAACATTTTTCATACATTCAAAGTCACAAAATAACGTGAATTTGACGTAAAATAAGAATTGTTGCCTTTTCACGAATTTAATGATATTTCGTGCGTTTCGTATTTTTTTATGCTTAAAAATAGAATGTAAACATATTTATAGGTGAATAACGTGCATGTTTTTCAAATTTTTATACACGATAAACTCACCAGAAAGCAGAGTGGTTACGTTCTGGCGTGAGATCGGATCATCGCCTACTGACACACATTGGTATTGTCGCGGGTGAATCCTTTTATGTTACCCAGGGAAGTAGGGTGGTTTTGACGAAGATCAAAATTTCATTCACCGTAACACCAGTACTTGTGAAGCGAGAAATAGTTGAAAAAAAAAACTTTCCTCAAACTGGCGTACGCAGGATTTTATTTCGGGTGTGGCTTGAATTGTAAACGTGACTATTATACCTACGTCTTGAAGGGGGAGACCGAATACACTATAAAATATTTTATAATTACAATGTTCACCCTTCGGTTAAAAGTCATTCAGGCAAAAATGGTAATCGGGAATCATTTTAAGTTGATTACTGCTTTCATTTATTTTTTTATTTTACCAAAATTACAGGAGGGCGGTAGCCCCATCAGCTCCCCACTGCGTACGCCAATTGTCACGTGCCAGTTTCGATGACACAATGAAAGTTGCAAGGAGTAATGGTTTCTCGGAAGCGACGATAGATGGCAGCACGCCATATAAAGAAGAGCAGAGCTCATTGTACACACTAGGAGCGGAGAAGAGGAATTATATATATTATAGTAAATTGAGAAATATATAAAAGAAGAGTTCAAATACTATAATAGAAGTAAATAGAATGATGTATATAGTAATTTAAAAGAATTAAGAATATAGCCGCATATCAAACGTTTAGGAAATTTATTAAGCGAGCAAATGAATTCAGAAATGTATCTCAATCTCTTTTTATTTTCCTGACGAGGAGAACATCGTCAGCGTTTTGGTTGTTTGTCCCCGGTGGCGCTGTTGTCAAATTAGACGCCCCGAAGCACTTTTCGGTTGCGCTTTTTCTTAGTCGCACTGGGCCATTGGCAGCGCTTGCTATTAGCGATCCTGGTTATTCCCCTTTGGTCGTTAAATAGGAGGTGGCGCTGTTGTCAGATTAGACGCCCCTAAGAATCCTCTATAGCTTTGGTTCAATTCTCTACATAGGAATGCAGCATAATGATTTGTCTATATTATTGAGAAGAGATACGGTAAAGAGAAATATTTGCGATAAATGAAAGAAATAAGATTCTTTTCCAGTGGCAAAGAAGAATAGAAGAAATAAGAATTTGCTGCGGAAAGAATAAATAGAAGAATTTATCGAGAATATAAGAATATCTCGGCGGAATATAGAAGATAATAAGAATTACTGCTGAAAGAAGAAATAAGAATTGATATGAATAGAGGAAATAAGAACAGCGATGAATAAAAAAGGGAATGACTATTTTTTGTAAATAGAAGAAAGAAGAAGACATGCATATATTTTGTTCATAGAAGCCTTTTGATGATAAAAGAAGAAGAAGCCTTACGATAATCAAAGAAGAAGAAGCCTTGTTGATAATAAAAGAAGAAGAAGCCTTTCCATATTAAAAGAAGAAGAAGCTTTTTAAAAGAAGAAGAAGCCCTTTAAAGAAGAAGAAGATTTTTGATAATAAAAGAAGAAGAAGCCTTTTAAAAGAAGAAGCCATTTAAAAGAAGAAGAAGCCTTTTCCATATTAAAAGAAGAAGAAGCCTTTTGATGATAAAAGAAGAAAAGAAGAAGAAGCCTTGTCGATTATACATATATATATATATTTTCTCTGTATTTTGTATAGTTCTCAGAATATAGATCCGCATTTAACTATATCCTCTTGGCTATGAAACGCTTTCTTATTTGGAATTCTCAAACAAAGAACCTATCCCCCTGAGATTAAGATATCTGTAGCCGTGGTAAATAACATTTAAGTACGTACCCACAAGGGGCGTAGCATTAGTGGCGCCCATAACGTGGAGCCTTGCCTTACATTATCTTACCCACGAATGAGACGTAGCATTAGTGGCGACCAACGTTGCGGCTATCAGATTTGTGAATAAGAAAGAAAACAGAGAAAGCCAAAATGGAGGAAGAAAATAAAGTCGAGGACGAGGACAGAGAAACTATAATGGATGAAATGGAAGACAGAAAGGAAATATTAAACTGCTGTGGAGAAGAGGGAAATAAGGAAGAAACTATTCTATGCAGCTCATGCAAAGAAATGAAACATTGGCTATGTGAGAAGATAAGAAGAGAAAAGTACATAGGAATAAGTGAAAGAGGAGATTACGTATGCAAAAATTGCAAGGAAGAAAGGATAAATGAAAAAGAAGAGAAGAAAAGGGAAAAGGAAGAAGAGAAAATGAAGGAAAAACCAAAGAGGACGGAAGAGGTGAACATAATGGAAATGTTCCAGAAGTTATCAATGCAGATAGAAGAAAGTAATAAAAAATGGACGAGAATAATAGGAAGGCGGACGAGAATAATAGGAAGGCGGATGAGAATAGTAAAAAGATAGATGAAAATAGCAGAGAAGCAAAAGAGAATAATAGAGAATTAAAAGCACAGATGGAAGAGAATAGCAGAAGATTAGAAAGAAAGCTCGAAGAAAAGATAGATGAAAATAGTAGAGAATTAAAAGAGAATAGTAGAAAGTTGGAAGAAAGTAATAAAAAGATGGAAGAAAGGCTCGAGGAAAATAGCAGGAAATTGGAAGCCTCGAGATCCGAAACCCATGAGATGTTCTTGAGATTGAATGAAACGTGTGAAGGAAATAGAAAGTCGTTGGAAAGAAAGATAGAAGAAACAACGTTGTTAATCAAGAGTACGAGTTTAGAAATGAATAGAAGCAGCGAAGATGAGGTTTATGAGATTAGAGAAGAAAATGAACGAAGAAATGAGAGTCCGGAAAGGAAAATGGGTGTAAGCGATTCTCAGACAGAAGTAGATGTTTCAAGAATAAAAGAAAACGAAAACAAAATAGAAATAGCTGTTTCAAGAACAGAAGAAAATTGACAGCAAGACAGAAGATGTTTCCAGAATAGAAGAAAACGAAAACAAGATAGAAGAAGCGAAGGTCATTATAGAAGATAGAAGTTGGAAGATGAAAGAGGAAAGTTCCAATGACGAGCAGGACAGCAAGATAGAAGAAGAAGTTATAAAATTAAGCGAAGTAAACAAAGAAGATACAGAGAAGAAAATAGAAGAAGAAAAAGAGGAAAGTTCCAATGACAAGCATGACAGCAAGATAGAAGAAGAAGTTATAAAGTTAAGCGAAGTAAACAAAGAAGAGGAAGATAAGAAAATAGAAGAAGATGAAAGAGGAATAGAAAGTGAGGAAAAATTTAGTTGTCAATGTAACGATGAAGAAATCCATGTCAAAATGAAGATAAAAGAAGAAAGTTCCAATGACGAGCATGACGGCAAGATAGAAAAAGTAGATATAAAGTTAAGAGAAGAAACCACTCAGGAACTTAAAGAGGTCAAAGAAGAGGAAGATAAGAAAATAGAAGAAGATGAAAGAGGAATAGCAAGGGATGAAAAATGTAGTTGTGAATGTAATGATGAAGAGATCAATGTCGAAATGAAGATGATAGAAGAAAGTTCCAGTGACGAGTCTCTGACGGAGGAAGAAAATAAGCATAAGCCGAGCAGAAGATGTAAACAAAGAGGAAAGAGAAGTAAAATGAGATTTAGATATATTCACGTAAAGACATGGAAGAAGAGGAAGAGAAAGAAACTAAAAATAGAAAGGAACCTGAAGAAAGTTAAGAATACGCTAAAAAGAGTCGACATAGATCAAATGGATTCTGATGCTACTTCGCCAAAGAGAAGGAAGAAGAAGACGAGACGGAAAAGACAAGGAGAGCATGCATTTGATGAAGATGTAGAACATAAGAAGAAGACTTGGCAGAAACCAGATTGGAAGAAGAGAGATATGAAAGTAATTTCTTTACTGGAAGAAAGTTGGAAGAGGAGGAAGAAGAATCTTGAGAAGAATAGAAAAGAAAATAGAAGGAAGAGAAGAAAAGAAGAGGAAGGAAAAGAGAAACAAGATAATAACAAGCAACGAGTATCTGAAAGAATCGGAAGAAACAAATATGACTGAATAGTGCAAAGGAAGGAGATGTTATGACTTATTTAGACTGGCAAGCAGACGTTTCTAGGATTAAAAAAGTTCTCTGAAAAAGTTCCAGTTTCTCCAGAAGAAAAAATCGTTGAATTATTAGTTTGGGGCAAATAATAATGATCTATTTGAAGGAAGAAAAATTTTAATTCTTTGATGTTTAGTTCCTGTAAAAAGATATATGTATATATATGATAGTCATCGTTGGAGGAAAATATATTCTGCAAGTGATATCTTAAAAAAGAATAATGACTGCTAATTTATGTCACCACCCCCATTGAACAATGAGACTGATAGTGAAAGATCAAACCTGTAAAAGAAGAGATGCCAAAGAAAGTAATATGGAAAATGGATGTAAACTTTTCAATATACGAACAGAAGAACGAAGAAGATAGAACAGTTAGGCGCAGAAGGAAGTTAATTACGAAGAAAACTCTCAAGGAAAAAGGAGAAGACAATATGAAAGAATAGTATCAGTAAAATGAATTCTTTGCAAGCTTAGACGACTAAAGGTCATCGTGTATTTAGAAAAGTGTAAAACAAATGGGTTGTAATCCCAAAAGTTAAAGAAGAATCGGTTGTATTCCGAGAAAAGGGTTGTAATCCCAGAAAATAAATATATCTAGATACATGCTGATATGAAATTAAGGCTGATGTGAAGAATTATTGTAGCTGATAGAAACACTTAGATGGTCAACTTAGAAAAGAGAGAGAATTCTTTGAAACGGAGAAATCTGAGCTAACTGATAATCTGTAGAGAGATTACTGAAAGAAGAAAAGTGAAACGAAAATTACAATTTTGGCAGGACATCGTCAGGTAAAAACTATCTTGGAGAAATTAGACGAGTAGATTTGCAGGAGGTGAACTATTGAAGAATTATATTATGTATCTAAAAATAACTTAAGAGGTCACGAATATTTCCGGAACGGTGATTAGATATCTAGAAACAAAAATAGAAAGAAGAGATAAATAGAGAGAGTAGGAAAAATGCTGCATGCCAGGAGATATAATTTCACAGTGAAAGTGAAAAGCAATGTAAGCTGTAGAAATGTGAACCAATGAGAAAAGTCAAACGAGATGTAGAGAAAGTGGAAAAATTTATCTATTTTCAAAAGATTTTTTCCAATAGAGAAATTTTTTATCCTCAAGGAGGGGAATATTGTGTCACGTGCCAGTTTCGATGACACAATGAAAGTTGCAAGGAGTAATGGTTTCTCGGAAGCGACGATAGATGGCAGCACGCCATATAAAGAAGAGCAGAGCTCATTGTACAAACTAGGAGCGGAGAAGAGGAATTATATATATTATAGTAAATTGAGAAATATATAAAAGAAGAGTTCAAATACTATAATAGAAGTAAATAGAATGATGTATATAGTAATTTAAAAGAATTAAGAATATAGCCGCATATCAAACGTTTAGGAAATTTATTAAGCGAGCAAATGAATTCAGAAATGTATCTCAATCTCTTTTTATTTTCCTGACGAGGAGAACATCGTCAGCGTTTTGGTTGTTTGTCCCCGGTGGCGCTGTTGTCAAATTAGACGCCCCGAAGCACTTTTCGGTTGCGCTTTTTCTTAGTCGCACTGGGCCATTGGCAGCGCTTGCTATTAGCGATCCTGGTTATTCCCCTTTGGTCGTTAAATAGGAGGTGGCGCTGTTGTCAGATTAGACGCCCCTAAGAATCCTCTATAGCTTTGGTTCAATTCTCTACATAGGAATGCAGCATAATGATTTGTCTATATTATTGAGAAGAGATACGGTAAAGAGAAATATTTGCGATAAATGAAAGAAATAAGATTCTTTTCCAGTGGCAAAGAAGAATAGAAGAAATAAGAATTTGCTGCGGAAAGAATAAATAGAAGAATTTATCGAGAATATAAGAATATCTCGGCGGAATATAGAAGATAATAAGAATTACTGCTGAAAGAAGAAATAAGAATTGATATGAATAGAGGAAATAAGAACAGCGATGAATAAAAAAGGGAATGACTATTTTTTGTAAATAGAAGAAAGAAGAAGACATGCATATATTTTGTTCATAGAAGCCTTTTGATGATAAAAGAAGAAGAAGCCTTACGATAATCAAAGAAGAAGAAGCCTTGTTGATAATAAAAGAAGAAGAAGCCTTTCCATATTAAAAGAAGAAGAAGCTTTTTAAAAGAAGAAGAAGCCCTTTAAAGAAGAAGAAGATTTTTGATAATAAAAGAAGAAGAAGCCTTTTAAAAGAAGAAGCCATTTAAAAGAAGAAGAAGCCTTTTCCATATTAAAAGAAGAAGAAGCCTTTTGATGATAAAAGAAGAAAAGAAGAAGAAGCCTTGTCGATTATACATATATATATATATTTTCTCTGTATTTTGTATAGTTCTCAGAATATAGATCCGCATTTAACTATATCCTCTTGGCTATGAAACGCTTTCTTATTTGGAATTCTCAAACAAAGAACCTATCCCCCTGAGATTAAGATATCTGTAGCCGTGGTAAATAACATTTAAGTACGTACCCACAAGGGGCGTAGCATTAGTGGCGCCCATAACGTGGAGCCTTGCCTTACATTATCTTACCCACGAATGAGACGTAGCATTAGTGGCGACCAACGTTGCGGCTATCAGATTTGTGAATAAGAAAGAAAACAGAGAAAGCCAAAATGGAGGAAGAAAATAAAGTCGAGGACGAGGACAGAGAAACTATAATGGATGAAATGGAAGACAGAAAGGAAATATTAAACTGCTGTGGAGAAGAGGGAAATAAGGAAGAAACTATTCTATGCAGCTCATGCAAAGAAATGAAACATTGGCTATGTGAGAAGATAAGAAGAGAAAAGTACATAGGAATAAGTGAAAGAGGAGATTACGTATGCAAAAATTGCAAGGAAGAAAGGATAAATGAAAAAGAAGAGAAGAAAAGGGAAAAGGAAGAAGAGAAAATGAAGGAAAAACCAAAGAGGACGGAAGAGGTGAACATAATGGAAATGTTCCAGAAGTTATCAATGCAGATAGAAGAAAGTAATAAAAAATGGACGAGAATAATAGGAAGGCGGACGAGAATAATAGGAAGGCGGATGAGAATAGTAAAAAGATAGATGAAAATAGCAGAGAAGCAAAAGAGAATAATAGAGAATTAAAAGCACAGATGGAAGAGAATAGCAGAAGATTAGAAAGAAAGCTCGAAGAAAAGATAGATGAAAATAGTAGAGAATTAAAAGAGAATAGTAGAAAGTTGGAAGAAAGTAATAAAAAGATGGAAGAAAGGCTCGAGGAAAATAGCAGGAAATTGGAAGCCTCGAGATCCGAAACCCATGAGATGTTCTTGAGATTGAATGAAACGTGTGAAGGAAATAGAAAGTCGTTGGAAAGAAAGATAGAAGAAACAACGTTGTTAATCAAGAGTACGAGTTTAGAAATGAATAGAAGCAGCGAAGATGAGGTTTATGAGATTAGAGAAGAAAATGAACGAAGAAATGAGAGTCCGGAAAGGAAAATGGGTGTAAGCGATTCTCAGACAGAAGTAGATGTTTCAAGAATAAAAGAAAACGAAAACAAAATAGAAATAGCTGTTTCAAGAACAGAAGAAAATTGACAGCAAGACAGAAGATGTTTCCAGAATAGAAGAAAACGAAAACAAGATAGAAGAAGCGAAGGTCATTATAGAAGATAGAAGTTGGAAGATGAAAGAGGAAAGTTCCAATGACGAGCAGGACAGCAAGATAGAAGAAGAAGTTATAAAATTAAGCGAAGTAAACAAAGAAGATACAGAGAAGAAAATAGAAGAAGAAAAAGAGGAAAGTTCCAATGACAAGCATGACAGCAAGATAGAAGAAGAAGTTATAAAGTTAAGCGAAGTAAACAAAGAAGAGGAAGATAAGAAAATAGAAGAAGATGAAAGAGGAATAGAAAGTGAGGAAAAATTTAGTTGTCAATGTAACGATGAAGAAATCCATGTCAAAATGAAGATAAAAGAAGAAAGTTCCAATGACGAGCATGACGGCAAGATAGAAAAAGTAGATATAAAGTTAAGAGAAGAAACCACTCAGGAACTTAAAGAGGTCAAAGAAGAGGAAGATAAGAAAATAGAAGAAGATGAAAGAGGAATAGCAAGGGATGAAAAATGTAGTTGTGAATGTAATGATGAAGAGATCAATGTCGAAATGAAGATGATAGAAGAAAGTTCCAGTGACGAGTCTCTGACGGAGGAAGAAAATAAGCATAAGCCGAGCAGAAGATGTAAACAAAGAGGAAAGAGAAGTAAAATGAGATTTAGATATATTCACGTAAAGACATGGAAGAAGAGGAAGAGAAAGAAACTAAAAATAGAAAGGAACCTGAAGAAAGTTAAGAATACGCTAAAAAGAGTCGACATAGATCAAATGGATTCTGATGCTACTTCGCCAAAGAGAAGGAAGAAGAAGACGAGACGGAAAAGACAAGGAGAGCATGCATTTGATGAAGATGTAGAACATAAGAAGAAGACTTGGCAGAAACCAGATTGGAAGAAGAGAGATATGAAAGTAATTTCTTTACTGGAAGAAAGTTGGAAGAGGAGGAAGAAGAATCTTGAGAAGAATAGAAAAGAAAATAGAAGGAAGAGAAGAAAAGAAGAGGAAGGAAAAGAGAAACAAGATAATAACAAGCAACGAGTATCTGAAAGAATCGGAAGAAACAAATATGACTGAATAGTGCAAAGGAAGGAGATGTTATGACTTATTTAGACTGGCAAGCAGACGTTTCTAGGATTAAAAAAGTTCTCTGAAAAAGTTCCAGTTTCTCCAGAAGAAAAAATCGTTGAATTATTAGTTTGGGGCAAATAATAATGATCTATTTGAAGGAAGAAAAATTTTAATTCTTTGATGTTTAGTTCCTGTAAAAAGATATATGTATATATATGATAGTCATCGTTGGAGGAAAATATATTCTGCAAGTGATATCTTAAAAAAGAATAATGACTGCTAATTTATGTCACCACCCCCATTGAACAATGAGACTGATAGTGAAAGATCAAACCTGTAAAAGAAGAGATGCCAAAGAAAGTAATATGGAAAATGGATGTAAACTTTTCAATATACGAACAGAAGAACGAAGAAGATAGAACAGTTAGGCGCAGAAGGAAGTTAATTACGAAGAAAACTCTCAAGGAAAAAGGAGAAGACAATATGAAAGAATAGTATCAGTAAAATGAATTCTTTGCAAGCTTAGACGACTAAAGGTCATCGTGTATTTAGAAAAGTGTAAAACAAATGGGTTGTAATCCCAAAAGTTAAAGAAGAATCGGTTGTATTCCGAGAAAAGGGTTGTAATCCCAGAAAATAAATATATCTAGATACATGCTGATATGAAATTAAGGCTGATGTGAAGAATTATTGTAGCTGATAGAAACACTTAGATGGTCAACTTAGAAAAGAGAGAGAATTCTTTGAAACGGAGAAATCTGAGCTAACTGATAATCTGTAGAGAGATTACTGAAAGAAGAAAAGTGAAACGAAAATTACAATTTTGGCAGGACATCGTCAGGTAAAAACTATCTTGGAGAAATTAGACGAGTAGATTTGCAGGAGGTGAACTATTGAAGAATTATATTATGTATCTAAAAATAACTTAAGAGGTCACGAATATTTCCGGAACGGTGATTAGATATCTAGAAACAAAAATAGAAAGAAGAGATAAATAGAGAGAGTAGGAAAAATGCTGCATGCCAGGAGATATAATTTCACAGTGAAAGTGAAAAGCAATGTAAGCTGTAGAAATGTGAACCAATGAGAAAAGTCAAACGAGATGTAGAGAAAGTGGAAAAATTTATCTATTTTCAAAAGATTTTTTCCAATAGAGAAATTTTTTATCCTCAAGGAGGGGAATATTGTGTCACGTGCCAGTTTCGATGACACAATGAAAGTTGCAAGGAGTAATGGTTTCTCGGAAGCGACGATAGATGGCAGCACGCCATATAAAGAAGAGCAGAGCTCATTGTACAAACTAGGAGCGGAGAAGAGGAATTATATATATTATAGTAAATTGAGAAATATATAAAAGAAGAGTTCAAATACTATAATAGAAGTAAATAGAATGATGTATATAGTAATTTAAAAGAATTAAGAATATAGCCGCATATCAAACGTTTAGGAAATTTATTAAGCGAGCAAATGAATTCAGAAATGTATCTCAATCTCTTTTTATTTTCCTGACGAGGAGAACATCGTCAGCGTTTTGGTTGTTTGTCCCCGGTGGCGCTGTTGTCAAATTAGACGCCCCGAAGCACTTTTCGGTTGCGCTTTTTCTTAGTCGCACTGGGCCATTGGCAGCGCTTGCTATTAGCGATCCTGGTTATTCCCCTTTGGTCGTTAAATAGGAGGTGGCGCTGTTGTCAGATTAGACGCCCCTAAGAATCCTCTATAGCTTTGGTTCAATTCTCTACATAGGAATGCAGCATAATGATTTGTCTATATTATTGAGAAGAGATACGGTAAAGAGAAATATTTGCGATAAATGAAAGAAATAAGATTCTTTTCCAGTGGCAAAGAAGAATAGAAGAAATAAGAATTTGCTGCGGAAAGAATAAATAGAAGAATTTATCGAGAATATAAGAATATCTCGGCGGAATATAGAAGATAATAAGAATTACTGCTGAAAGAAGAAATAAGAATTGATATGAATAGAGGAAATAAGAACAGCGATGAATAAAAAAGGGAATGACTATTTTTTGTAAATAGAAGAAAGAAGAAGACATGCATATATTTTGTTCATAGAAGCCTTTTGATGATAAAAGAAGAAGAAGCCTTACGATAATCAAAGAAGAAGAAGCCTTGTTGATAATAAAAGAAGAAGAAGCCTTTCCATATTAAAAGAAGAAGAAGCTTTTTAAAAGAAGAAGAAGCCCTTTAAAGAAGAAGAAGATTTTTGATAATAAAAGAAGAAGAAGCCTTTTAAAAGAAGAAGCCATTTAAAAGAAGAAGAAGCCTTTTCCATATTAAAAGAAGAAGAAGCCTTTTGATGATAAAAGAAGAAAAGAAGAAGAAGCCTTGTCGATTATACATATATATATATATTTTCTCTGTATTTTGTATAGTTCTCAGAATATAGATCCGCATTTAACTATATCCTCTTGGCTATGAAACGCTTTCTTATTTGGAATTCTCAAACAAAGAACCTATCCCCCTGAGATTAAGATATCTGTAGCCGTGGTAAATAACATTTAAGTACGTACCCACAAGGGGCGTAGCATTAGTGGCGCCCATAACGTGGAGCCTTGCCTTACATTATCTTACCCACGAATGAGACGTAGCATTAGTGGCGACCAACGTTGCGGCTATCAGATTTGTGAATAAGAAAGAAAACAGAGAAAGCCAAAATGGAGGAAGAAAATAAAGTCGAGGACGAGGACAGAGAAACTATAATGGATGAAATGGAAGACAGAAAGGAAATATTAAACTGCTGTGGAGAAGAGGGAAATAAGGAAGAAACTATTCTATGCAGCTCATGCAAAGAAATGAAACATTGGCTATGTGAGAAGATAAGAAGAGAAAAGTACATAGGAATAAGTGAAAGAGGAGATTACGTATGCAAAAATTGCAAGGAAGAAAGGATAAATGAAAAAGAAGAGAAGAAAAGGGAAAAGGAAGAAGAGAAAATGAAGGAAAAACCAAAGAGGACGGAAGAGGTGAACATAATGGAAATGTTCCAGAAGTTATCAATGCAGATAGAAGAAAGTAATAAAAAATGGACGAGAATAATAGGAAGGCGGACGAGAATAATAGGAAGGCGGATGAGAATAGTAAAAAGATAGATGAAAATAGCAGAGAAGCAAAAGAGAATAATAGAGAATTAAAAGCACAGATGGAAGAGAATAGCAGAAGATTAGAAAGAAAGCTCGAAGAAAAGATAGATGAAAATAGTAGAGAATTAAAAGAGAATAGTAGAAAGTTGGAAGAAAGTAATAAAAAGATGGAAGAAAGGCTCGAGGAAAATAGCAGGAAATTGGAAGCCTCGAGATCCGAAACCCATGAGATGTTCTTGAGATTGAATGAAACGTGTGAAGGAAATAGAAAGTCGTTGGAAAGAAAGATAGAAGAAACAACGTTGTTAATCAAGAGTACGAGTTTAGAAATGAATAGAAGCAGCGAAGATGAGGTTTATGAGATTAGAGAAGAAAATGAACGAAGAAATGAGAGTCCGGAAAGGAAAATGGGTGTAAGCGATTCTCAGACAGAAGTAGATGTTTCAAGAATAAAAGAAAACGAAAACAAAATAGAAATAGCTGTTTCAAGAACAGAAGAAAATTGACAGCAAGACAGAAGATGTTTCCAGAATAGAAGAAAACGAAAACAAGATAGAAGAAGCGAAGGTCATTATAGAAGATAGAAGTTGGAAGATGAAAGAGGAAAGTTCCAATGACGAGCAGGACAGCAAGATAGAAGAAGAAGTTATAAAATTAAGCGAAGTAAACAAAGAAGATACAGAGAAGAAAATAGAAGAAGAAAAAGAGGAAAGTTCCAATGACAAGCATGACAGCAAGATAGAAGAAGAAGTTATAAAGTTAAGCGAAGTAAACAAAGAAGAGGAAGATAAGAAAATAGAAGAAGATGAAAGAGGAATAGAAAGTGAGGAAAAATTTAGTTGTCAATGTAACGATGAAGAAATCCATGTCAAAATGAAGATAAAAGAAGAAAGTTCCAATGACGAGCATGACGGCAAGATAGAAAAAGTAGATATAAAGTTAAGAGAAGAAACCACTCAGGAACTTAAAGAGGTCAAAGAAGAGGAAGATAAGAAAATAGAAGAAGATGAAAGAGGAATAGCAAGGGATGAAAAATGTAGTTGTGAATGTAATGATGAAGAGATCAATGTCGAAATGAAGATGATAGAAGAAAGTTCCAGTGACGAGTCTCTGACGGAGGAAGAAAATAAGCATAAGCCGAGCAGAAGATGTAAACAAAGAGGAAAGAGAAGTAAAATGAGATTTAGATATATTCACGTAAAGACATGGAAGAAGAGGAAGAGAAAGAAACTAAAAATAGAAAGGAACCTGAAGAAAGTTAAGAATACGCTAAAAAGAGTCGACATAGATCAAATGGATTCTGATGCTACTTCGCCAAAGAGAAGGAAGAAGAAGACGAGACGGAAAAGACAAGGAGAGCATGCATTTGATGAAGATGTAGAACATAAGAAGAAGACTTGGCAGAAACCAGATTGGAAGAAGAGAGATATGAAAGTAATTTCTTTACTGGAAGAAAGTTGGAAGAGGAGGAAGAAGAATCTTGAGAAGAATAGAAAAGAAAATAGAAGGAAGAGAAGAAAAGAAGAGGAAGGAAAAGAGAAACAAGATAATAACAAGCAACGAGTATCTGAAAGAATCGGAAGAAACAAATATGACTGAATAGTGCAAAGGAAGGAGATGTTATGACTTATTTAGACTGGCAAGCAGACGTTTCTAGGATTAAAAAAGTTCTCTGAAAAAGTTCCAGTTTCTCCAGAAGAAAAAATCGTTGAATTATTAGTTTGGGGCAAATAATAATGATCTATTTGAAGGAAGAAAAATTTTAATTCTTTGATGTTTAGTTCCTGTAAAAAGATATATGTATATATATGATAGTCATCGTTGGAGGAAAATATATTCTGCAAGTGATATCTTAAAAAAGAATAATGACTGCTAATTTATGTCACCACCCCCATTGAACAATGAGACTGATAGTGAAAGATCAAACCTGTAAAAGAAGAGATGCCAAAGAAAGTAATATGGAAAATGGATGTAAACTTTTCAATATACGAACAGAAGAACGAAGAAGATAGAACAGTTAGGCGCAGAAGGAAGTTAATTACGAAGAAAACTCTCAAGGAAAAAGGAGAAGACAATATGAAAGAATAGTATCAGTAAAATGAATTCTTTGCAAGCTTAGACGACTAAAGGTCATCGTGTATTTAGAAAAGTGTAAAACAAATGGGTTGTAATCCCAAAAGTTAAAGAAGAATCGGTTGTATTCCGAGAAAAGGGTTGTAATCCCAGAAAATAAATATATCTAGATACATGCTGATATGAAATTAAGGCTGATGTGAAGAATTATTGTAGCTGATAGAAACACTTAGATGGTCAACTTAGAAAAGAGAGAGAATTCTTTGAAACGGAGAAATCTGAGCTAACTGATAATCTGTAGAGAGATTACTGAAAGAAGAAAAGTGAAACGAAAATTACAATTTTGGCAGGACATCGTCAGGTAAAAACTATCTTGGAGAAATTAGACGAGTAGATTTGCAGGAGGTGAACTATTGAAGAATTATATTATGTATCTAAAAATAACTTAAGAGGTCACGAATATTTCCGGAACGGTGATTAGATATCTAGAAACAAAAATAGAAAGAAGAGATAAATAGAGAGAGTAGGAAAAATGCTGCATGCCAGGAGATATAATTTCACAGTGAAAGTGAAAAGCAATGTAAGCTGTAGAAATGTGAACCAATGAGAAAAGTCAAACGAGATGTAGAGAAAGTGGAAAAATTTATCTATTTTCAAAAGATTTTTTCCAATAGAGAAATTTTTTATCCTCAAGGAGGGGAATATTGTGTCACGTGCCAGTTTCGATGACACAATGAAAGTTGCAAGGAGTAATGGTTTCTCGGAAGCGACGATAGATGGCAGCACGCCATATAAAGAAGAGCAGAGCTCATTGTACAAACTAGGAGCGGAGAAGAGGAATTATATATATTATAGTAAATTGAGAAATATATAAAAGAAGAGTTCAAATACTATAATAGAAGTAAATAGAATGATGTATATAGTAATTTAAAAGAATTAAGAATATAGCCGCATATCAAACGTTTAGGAAATTTATTAAGCGAGCAAATGAATTCAGAAATGTATCTCAATCTCTTTTTATTTTCCTGACGAGGAGAACATCGTCAGCGTTTTGGTTGTTTGTCCCCGGTGGCGCTGTTGTCAAATTAGACGCCCCGAAGCACTTTTCGGTTGCGCTTTTTCTTAGTCGCACTGGGCCATTGGCAGCGCTTGCTATTAGCGATCCTGGTTATTCCCCTTTGGTCGTTAAATAGGAGGTGGCGCTGTTGTCAGATTAGACGCCCCTAAGAATCCTCTATAGCTTTGGTTCAATTCTCTACATAGGAATGCAGCATAATGATTTGTCTATATTATTGAGAAGAGATACGGTAAAGAGAAATATTTGCGATAAATGAAAGAAATAAGATTCTTTTCCAGTGGCAAAGAAGAATAGAAGAAATAAGAATTTGCTGCGGAAAGAATAAATAGAAGAATTTATCGAGAATATAAGAATATCTCGGCGGAATATAGAAGATAATAAGAATTACTGCTGAAAGAAGAAATAAGAATTGATATGAATAGAGGAAATAAGAACAGCGATGAATAAAAAAGGGAATGACTATTTTTTGTAAATAGAAGAAAGAAGAAGACATGCATATATTTTGTTCATAGAAGCCTTTTGATGATAAAAGAAGAAGAAGCCTTACGATAATCAAAGAAGAAGAAGCCTTGTTGATAATAAAAGAAGAAGAAGCCTTTCCATATTAAAAGAAGAAGAAGCTTTTTAAAAGAAGAAGAAGCCCTTTAAAGAAGAAGAAGATTTTTGATAATAAAAGAAGAAGAAGCCTTTTAAAAGAAGAAGCCATTTAAAAGAAGAAGAAGCCTTTTCCATATTAAAAGAAGAAGAAGCCTTTTGATGATAAAAGAAGAAAAGAAGAAGAAGCCTTGTCGATTATACATATATATATATATTTTCTCTGTATTTTGTATAGTTCTCAGAATATAGATCCGCATTTAACTATATCCTCTTGGCTATGAAACGCTTTCTTATTTGGAATTCTCAAACAAAGAACCTATCCCCCTGAGATTAAGATATCTGTAGCCGTGGTAAATAGCATTTAAGTACGTACCCACAAGGGGCGTAGCATTAGTGGCGCCCATAACGTGGAGCCTTGCCTTACATTATCTTACCCACGAATGAGACGTAGCACAATGGTTCCTCAAATATCGTTTCCAATGTATGAAACTGTCACAAACAGCTGTAGACCACGCAGCCTACATATTAAAATACTAGTTGAAGATGTAATTTCAGATGTTTCGCAGAAAAATGTGCAAAAATTAAAACACAAATTTTGGAAAAAATTACACAGAAACAAAACAAGTAGCACTACTTTTGGGTAAAAAATAACATAAAATCAAGATCATTCGAATAGAAAATAACGTGACATTCTGGTTTATATTTCAATACCATTCCTAAATTTTGCGCAGTATATATCTAGCCTATGTGATGTTTTTTTCAATAAATTGATTGATTTTGTTTATTTTACTTCGCTTTTCTGCCACTTTTGGCTAATCGCGACGATGAGTAATGATATGATAAAAGTGATAGGGACACTCACAGATAATATTCATGTACAGAATGGGATTCGAACCCAGAACCCCTGGCGTAGTAGCACGCTATTGCTAACCACTTTGCCACGGAGGTAGGCGATAGACCCCGCCAAACTAAAAAAATGGCACACAGTTAAACCGTGGAAACTGCTGGGCTCGCACTGGGAGTCGGTACACTTGCGGTGTTGCCACGTTTCACGTTCATCTTTAGTCCGCTGAATAAAAATGTGTATTAAATCGATTTCTTAATGTGAATTGACAACGATATTGGATTTTAAAAATTATGCAAAGAGCTTCAAAACAAGACCAATGTTGTATTTATAGGACTATCCAACACTAAGAAAAAGTTGTATCACAAAATTTATGATAACGGTTTCTTGACACATTTTTGAAATCGCAAAATTAAGATTTATGCTTAAAACTTTTCTGCCTACACCATACTAAAATTTCATCACTATCGGAGAACACGTTTTTTAATTATAGAATTTCAAAAAGAGCGATCGTCGCCAAAACTGGAAAAAACCGGTCCTTTTTTATTTCTCACGGGAGCTCACTCCTGAAAAGCCAATCTCCGTTGTGAAGTGGTTGGCTACGAAGCCGGGGGTTCCGTGTTCGAATCCCTCTTATGTTATGAAAGCTTTTGGTTTCTTTGTCCTATTGAAAACTGAACAGTGAAATGGGAAACAGAATGCATGAAAAATGGAAATTATATATATATTAGAAAGCGCATTAAGTTGTCAACTTTCGATATCGCCATTGAAGTTCCCAGTTTCGAGTCCCGGCCTGGACATGGATGTTCATGGTGAGTGTCCGTTCATCAAGTTCATCACATCATTTATCCTCATCTTCGCGATTAGTCAAAAGTGGCTGAAAAGTAAAATAAATTAAATCAATCAATTAATCATTTAACTCTCAGAGCAGAAGCGATATTGTGAAGAACTTTATTAATTATTTGTCAAATTCGATGATATCCACAAGGAACACTAAAAGCATGTACGTAATAACTACATGTTCATTATTTCATGACTTTTTATGCTTGAAAATGTGTTTAGCATTCGATTGAATCGACTTGTAAACAATTTCCGTCGACGATTAACTTAATTCGGAGGAATCGTCATGGTGAGTGACAAGATTCTTGCATTCAGGTTTCTCTTAACCTCCCCTGTGTAACGCGAAAGCATGAGTCCATCGACAGCCAAGATTTCCGATTTCGCCGACAAGCGGTGTGTTTCCAGACCCTAAGCGGCCACGTTCAAGCGGCTCGATAGCCAAATGAAGTCTCTGTACTTGTAATTCCAAATGTCAGATATTAGTACTATTAATATTAATTCATCCTTTCTATTTTTAGTATACATGAAAGAAGCTTGCAAAAAGTTAAAATATTACTACCATTATGTATAATTGGTCTTCTTCTTTTAAGAAATTTGACTCTTTCAGATTCTATATATCACAATTCTACGTCCAATCCTTGAATATGGTTGTGACTTATGGAGTTCAGTAGCTAAGTGTCATGTGGTGAAAATAGAATCAATCCAGAATTTTTACTATGCATGAAAACGGAGGTGGTTGTGCAACATGTAAATATGAGGAGTGGTTGGAATTTCTGATTGTTCAAACTCAGAAAATATTAAAAAGATGACTGTATTTCTGCAGAAGACTGATAGTGACTATATTCCTTGAGAGCTTACACAGTTTCTAAATCTCGGACAAGGCACAATTAATTGCTGTAAGTAAATTTTAACAGCATTGATGGAGTGATAATTAATTATTGCAACGATCATTGGTGGTGCGTATCGCCATATCTGCAGAACCAAGTATAAATACTCTATTATTTATATTATTGTTTTGTTCCTAAATGTCTATTGAGGCATTCCCAACATTTCAAATCAAATTACATAAATAAATAAATATTTATTTACAATATTTACATATTCAAACTTACCAAGCAGGATATGAATTTAAACGAAATTCTGTTCATTTTTTCGCGTTGTACGTCACATTTTTATATCGTTAGCCCTATTGCGACAATGGGAAGAATTATACGCTAATGAGGATAGAACTAATAAATGTCCATTACTTAATAGCAGTGCGTTTCGCTAATCTCTATGTTCTGAACTATATTTTTATGTATAAAAACTAAACAAATGTTAGTAAGATGAATTTTCCGAATGAAAACCATTCCGTCCAAGTGCTATGTCGGGATCCATCAGACTGCACTCTACAGGGCGGTAATTGCAAGTCACGTAGCTTTCAACACTACGTATTGTGAAGCTGCATTTTTAATATTTTATCTTTCTACATTTTTTTATTTACTATCTGAAAATAAAACTACATTTCTTCTGCCAGGTAAGATTGCCTTAAAATTCAAAGTTTATGAAATTATAGAGTCTAAGGGAGTTTTCAGACAGAGGTAACACCCGACACGGCGGTTTCATACTGAAGCGACAAGCAACACTGGCCCCATCTATTCTGTAGACAAACATTCACTGCGCATGAGCAGCTTGTCATGTCGCTTGTCCTGTGTCGCTTCGTTCTGAAAGCTCCTTATCTATTTTGACAAGAAGTTCAGATATTGGCCGCTAGATGCCTCTACAAATAAAATGCTATGACAATTGCGAAGTGTGGGAAGGAAACAGAATACCAGCATCTTCTGTTATTTGTTATAAGGGAAGGCGGGGCAAGACGGGTTGACTAATGTTTGACCACGTGTTTAAAGTACAAAATGAAACCAGATATGATTTTTATTGCCACAAATAGTTTAATTGGTTCTTTGTTAATATTTAAAAAATATGAAAATTGAAGAGACACGCCTAATATTGGAATATACATATTGTGATTTTTTTAAAACAGAGCTTTTTCCCCGTCTTTCCCCACATGCGGGGCTAGACAGGGTACCTTAACTGTTTGCTCTACATACTACTTAATTGTAACACTATTAAGTTAGAATAATCATATAAACATAGTGGACGTTTTAATTGTAGGATTGTGTAAACTTCCTCAGACAACTAAGTTTCACACAAACCACAAACATGAATAGCGTTTACGTATTCGCTTGAAACACCTTCACAAGAATTATGTGCCCATCGCATCCTGCAGAAACACGACACCTGATCGATCCAACCTTCATCAGAAAAATCCTGACAGTAGAACCGTGTTCTGTTTCTTGGCTTTCGAAAGATCAACGTGTGCTACTTATTATTTGATGAGTTTGTTCTGCTCTGTAATGTGATTCTGTTTAGATTGTTTTGAAGATATTCTTTTGTTCTGTCGATCTACGTTTGGAATAGGCACAATTAATTGATGACTTGTAATTTAAGGGAAGATGAAGCTCGTTCCTCAGCAGCAATGTCGAACGCTGAACATAAAGGGTTGAAGCTGATTGTGTTGTGGCAGCATCGGGAGGGTGCTTAATGCTGAATGTTGGTTGTTGCAGAAGGCAAAAAGTCTGCTTCACTAAACACATTACTGTCTGTCAACTGGGGTAGTACCTCGTTATACCTCACCCCATCATACCCAATGTCATATTATCAGGTTACACGATCTTAATACGAAATGTGTGAATTGAAAATAACTGCATAACATAACCTGTTTTATGATATCCGACAAGCATTCTGGACAGATAATATAAGCATGCGTTCACA
The DNA here is from genome assembly GCF_977018435.1 of Lepisma saccharinum. Lineage (NCBI taxonomy): Eukaryota > Metazoa > Arthropoda > Insecta > Zygentoma > Lepismatidae > Lepisma > Lepisma saccharinum. Next base: position 91,811 of record NW_028143137.1, on the reverse strand, counting down.
ATAATAACCCCATTGTAACTTACAGCAGCAAATAGTTTGCCGAACTATTGCAACAGAGGGTGAAAAATGTAAGTACATTCCGTTCTTCCTGGAACAGCGTCTCGAACTGAGACCAGCAGCAGTCCAGACAAAGAGTACTACTATATGTTGATGAAGTTCCAAGAACATCAGATGAAAAGTGCTACTTATTTGGCAAAAACACCCCGTACCCCGTCTTACCCCGCTTCCCCGGCTTGCCCCGCCTTCCCCTATAATCTTCAAAATTGTATATTACTTAATTCAGGTCAATTTTTTCAATTATAACGCTCTCACTGTTAGTACTACACAGCAGATAAACTTATCAAAGCTTATAGAACAAGGGTATAATAAATATATAGAAACGTGAATCAAACATTGGATCCGAACCACTATGTGCCTCCATCAAATATCGAACCCGGAACCTCTTGAATACAAAGCGACTACGTTACCATTAATCCACTGGGGAGGCCCAATGAGTGAATATTTGTAAATTTCCTTCATCAATTTATAAAAATTCTTACATTGTAATTTCTACAGTCAGCATATTAAAAAGAAAATCGTACCTTTTTTTCATGTCTGACAACGGCGCTTGCAGTTAAGTAAATCCTTCTTCCAAAAATTGGGATCTTTCTGGCTGAACGATTTCAGATTTCAATTGGCTAAAAGAATGTCCTTTCTTTGGTTTGAATGATTATAATGTTTTCGTAGGATTGTTGCCATGAATACGATTGTTAACAATTACTTTGGTTTTTCAATCTGGTTGAATTGTTGTACACAGAGGAGAAAATTGTAGTTGTTAAATATTTGCTGGAAACAGGATTAAATTTTCAATACTTACACCTTATCCCGACAAGCAACCTCAGTCCATGTATTTTCTGAGTCTCATAGATTTTTAGCATCATGTGGTTTCACGGTTGTTAAATATCCAGGAACCAATAAATTTTAACGGGTTTTATTGGGTTCCACTGCAGGCCAGAATCTTTTTTCTCGCACAATATTCCATTAAAGTTTTGTTTCATTGAAAAAAGGTTCCTGGACCGTATTTAAACTGATCCGGAAAAAAGGCCTCTGGACCGAATTGAAATACTTCAGAGATAGAAAGGTTCGTTACGTCCAGAACCCCTTTACGCTTGCTGATTTTCTCTCCTGGACCGAAATTGAATTTATTTAAAATTCCTTGAACCTTTAACAACCCTGTCTGGCTTGTCCGACATAAGGAATGTAAATTATAGAGTTTTTAATGGTTCCGTAACAATGCCAATTTCCTCCTGACGCTAGCGCCAGACTGTTTATCCTGGTACAGTTCCCGCCACTCGATGGTCTGTTGTCTGCAGGAAGGCCTTGACAGCTTCCACCCACTAAGAGAAGTGCTGGGGACAGCACCTGCTTCATTGCTTTGCCGTTTCCTTTGCGAGTGAAGTTTGGAGACTTGGTTCCAATGTTCGCGGCGAATGCAACCGAGACACAGATACCGATAGCTGCGTCGGCCTTTATTGCAGTCAGCCGCTGTTAACAGCCAAGTAGGCCTACGTACAATTGTCAATCTATCCTCACCGAAGCAGCGAAAGAGGTTTTTACCAAACTAGCCATTCTGCGCTGATCCTAGCCTGACCCGAGCACAGAGATAGAGCATTTGTTCTTTGCTTCGAACAGTTCACTGATATTAGCCGTGTTGGGCGAGCTAGGCAACTGCAAGATATATCTGAGGGGAAACACGTGACTACCAACTTCATCTGCTGAATCGCCGGACGATAAAACAAGTCGCACGCTGTCAAAGAGAACCTTTGGAGAACAAAGTCACACACAAAAGAATGGTTCGGTTTCAAAAGTTTATAAAAAAAATATTTCTCACGTTACACGGGAACAACTTACACCGTCAGCGGCGGCAACTGTCAAAGTTTCTTATGCGTTAATTACAATCCTTCAAGGTGTGCACCCTGGGTACCACGTCTACATGGTAATCAAAAAACTAAATATGCTGACCAAGGCAGTAATTTATTTTATTAAAAACATAAACTAAACGTAACGTTTCAACCTTCTAGCAAGGTCTTCTTCAGACTCTGTATCAAGTACAAAAGTAACAAGATACAAAAACAGGGCATTATATATACACAAACATTACTCCCTCCAGACTATTTAGAAAGCTGTTTGGAACTTTCTAGCAGGTGACTTTCACTTGCCAACTTTACTTTCACTTAAAAAGCTAAACACAATTACTTCCATATAGAATGTGGTTGGACTTTTAATCTCACGCGCTTTTCCCTTCATTTTTCTTCCTTCTCTTCTCATCTTTCTCTCTTGTCCTTTCCACTCTTTCTAACATCTTCCATTCTTTGTTTAACTTCAGTCCTCCATTCCAGTTCATTGTGTCTTCTTCACCTTTCTTCTCTATTTCCTTGGCTTCCTTCCATTTTCTCACTAGCATTCTCTTCTCCCTTCCTATTTGCTTAGCCTCATCCCACTCTATGTCATGTCCTGTTTCTCTTGTGTGTTTAAATATTGCATTTCTCTCTCTCTTAAGACGTACATCATCCATATGTTGTTTCAACCTGTCTTTCAGCCTTTTTTTCGTTTCTCCTATGTACACACTCTGACATTCTTTACATTTCACTTCGTAGATAATCCCATCCTCTTCCTCTTCCTCTTCCTCTTCCTCTTCCTCTTCTCTGTTTTCCTTTTTCTTGTTTGCATTCCTCGCTATTCCTAAGATGCTTCTCCCTCCCTTCCTGTAAGTTTTAATTCCCGCTTTCCTAAGCACATTGCATATCTTTTCTGTGGTCTTCCCCATACTCCTTATTCCAAACCTTTTATTTATTTATTTATTTATTAAACACTACAGGCAAATGCCCAGTTACAGTGTTTTGAGGTTAACTGAGTTCAGTTTACATACATATTGACAAAACAAGTAATTAAGAATTGGTAAGAGAAAACAACAGAAAATAACTACGTATAAGACGGAACAGAATAATCATTACTTAACAACAATATATAATACAAGGGTGTTATATCATAAAGTATACAACATATTTGGTTACAATGCTATTATATACAGGGTTCACATAATATGTTTGCTTTTAGGTCTAAATAGATCAATGTCAGGGGTATTATTGGAGACTACATTGTACAACGCGCACATCCTCCTCATGGGATCCGTTTCAGCCATCCTGGTTCTACCGCGTGAAATTTTAAAGAGGTCATTTCTGGGTCTTAATTTTGAGTATGGAACATAAAAGTTTATTTTTGAGAGAAGTGCGGAGGAGTCTGTTTTTCCATTGACAAGTTTCGAAAGGAATGTTAACTGGTGCATCTGTCTTCTTTTTTCAAGGGACGGGACACTCAGCATGTTGCGTAAGATGTCACCCGAAGTGAATTTTGGATAAATGCCATCTAATTTATATACTAAGTACCTTAAGAATTTATTTTGGAGTTTCTCTATTTTTTCGATTTCCTTTATAAATAACGGGTCCCAAACGACTGAGGCATATTCAAGTTTTGATCTGACAAACGTATAGTAAAGTAGCAAAAAGGTTTCTTTTTTCTTAACCTGGCTACCCATTCTCATCACAAATCCTAGGTTCCTGTGCGCTTCACTGAGGATGCGCGCAGTGTGTGTCTGGAAATTTAAAACTTTGTCAAATGTGACTCCAAGATCAGTTACAGTATTCTCTCTTGGGATTTCTACGTCGGAAATGTTATATGAATATTGGATGGGATGTTTGTTACGTGTGAATGACACTACTTTGCATTTCTTGAGATTGAGATTAACCTTGTTGTTCTTGCACCAATCAAGTACTTCGTTAAGTTCGTCTTGCAATTTCGTGCAGTCGTGATCACTTTTAACTTGTTTGAAAATTTTGACATCGTCAGCAAAGATTAATTTTTCGGAGTTTTTTAGTGCATCTGGTAAATCGTTAATGAAAATCAAGTACAGCAGGGGGCCTAGGTTCGAACCTTGGGGGACACCGGAGCTGGCTACGTAATAGGAGGACCTTAGTGCTTGGTACATGACATATTGTCGTCTATTCTGTAAATATGAAGCAAGTAGTTTTATAAGTTGCGGCGAGAAGCAGATGTAGGCTAGTTTCTGAATTAAAGTATCGTGGTGTACCGTGTCGAAGGCCTTTGAAAAGTCCGTGTATATTACATCGACCTGTCCTTTATCGTCAATAGTTGACGCAACGTAATTTGTTAGTTCGACGAGATTAGTCACAGTTGAACGGTTTTGTACAAATCCATGCTGGTGTGGAGAAAGGATAGGTTTGACATGCGAGTAAATATGATTATAAATTATTTGCTCAAAGAGTTTAGCTGGAGCTGACAGTTTCGCGATTGGTCTGTAGTTACTTATGTCTGTCTTATCTGCTGCTTTGGGGATTGGACAAAGCTCCGTCATTTTCCAACTTGCGGGTAATTTTTCTGTTTTCAAGATTAAATTAAAGAGGGTGTGGAGAGGGAACTTGAGCGCCTCTGAGCAACCTTTAATAACGTAGGGGGGGAATAGGTCCGGTCCAGCTGCTCTTTTTGGTTTGAGTTTCTTGATGGCTTTTTCGATTTCCTTTAGGGAGATTTCTGGGATGCTTAAGAGACTAAGTTGGGATTTCGGGAGCGCGTTCGTACGTGTGGTTTCGTAAGAGGATGGTTCCGCGGAAAAGACAGATTCGAAATATGTAGCATAAACATTCTGGATGTTATTGTTATCAATAGGTTCACCATTGAGTTTGGTTGGTTGGGCTGGTGGATTCTTCCTTTGATTCTTAACTAAAGACCAAAATAGATTTGGGTCGCGAGTCAGATTAGCTTCGCAGCTGTTAAGGTAGTTTTGGTAAGCTTTGTTTATTTCCGCTTTTAATTTCGTTCTTAGGGCTTTAAAGTTAGCTTCATGATACCCTACATTCCCTTGTTTTTGTTTCCATTTTTTATGATGGTGTGACTTGATCTTTATACCTTTTATAATATCCAGCGTGAACCAACATGGGTACTGATTAGAATAAGTTGAGCGGGAGAATGGGACGCATTCATCAAATATACACTTAATTATTTCATAAATTTTGTCTACTGCAAGATCGATATCGTTGTATTTATGTAATTGTTCCCAGTTAGCTGATTTAAATTTGTGAAACATACTGTCGAAATCAGCTTTCTTAAAATTGTATCGCTTAATACTCGACTTTGAAGTTTTACGCTTAGGTTTGGGGCGTGGTACATTTATTCCTAGGGGAGGGTGGTGAGTATCTTCCGGCACCAGTGCATCCTGCCGGAGTATCGTTACATTATCTATATTTGTTAGGACTAAATCTAGGGTTTTACCGTTGGCATTTTGTATAGTATTTAAGTTTTTGAGATCATTAAAATCAATAAACAACTTCAATTCACGACAGTGGGAACCTAACGTGAGGAGGTCGTTAGTAGGATGAGTTATGTCAGGGATGTTAAAGTCACCAGCGATGAGCAACGGGGTCCCTAGAGGACAATGTGCGGTTATGTGGGAGAACAAAGTTTCATATACCGGTAGGGGTGATGACGGCTGGATGTATATTACAGAAATATAGATGGTATGTGCATGTTCAGGTTTTAATTTTATAATTACACAGTGTATGGTTTGTTCAGTTAACGGTAAATCCACCAGTTCAGGGCAATGTTCTTTCTTTACACCAATAAGAACACCACCGCCTAGGGTTTTCCCATTTTCTCGTGGGTTGCGGTCTGATCTAAAAACACTGTATTGTTCTGAAAATATTTCCGAATTGGATATTGAGGTGTTGAGCCAAGTTTCAGCGCACAAGACCACATCATAGTTATTCGCCAAAATGCCGAGAAGAAACTGATTCGTTTTCGTGCGTATACCTCTTAGGTTTTGATAAATAATGCTCATGGGGACTCGATTTGTTTGATTCTCATGAACGGTTTTGACTGAATGTACATTCTCTGGCGAGTTATCAGAAACGGAGTGTGCACTAGTTGCATTTGTACTCGTTCCGCTAGGTTCGAGATTTTCAGCTGTTTTCACTGATACACCAGTGGGTCCTGAGGGGATGTCCTTCTTACCTGTCAGGTTGAGATGGGCGTGGCTACGTCGACATCTTCAGAGAGGCCGGAGGCCATTTCCGCGGGACCACTTGCTTCGCCGATCGTACTGCATTCCTGAACTTCCAGGGTGGATAGAGGCTGGGGGATGTTGAACTGCACTTTCACTTGGAGACGGGTTGGCGCCAGCAGTTTGGGGCTCAGATAAGGTGGCTGGGTCAGGTTGGAGATCACTCAAGGAATACTTGACATTGTCAACAACGAGGTGGCGGTAACTAATGTAGGCTCTATGACCAGCATTCCGGGCACTGTGCATATGTTGCAGGAGTCCCTGGCGCTCCTTCCGAGTGGAATAGCAAAAGTCATGTTCAACATATATTTTTGTACCTTTTAGTTTGTTGCGGCACCTGAGAATTTCTTCCTTTTTTTTGTACCTTAAGAAGCGGCAAACGATTGGGCGTGGGCCTCGCGTGCTGTTCGTGTTTATCCTATGAGCTCGCTGAATGTCATCCTCTTGCAGAATTATGCTCAGCTTGTCTTGTATAATTCGACGCACTTTGGACTCTGATTCTGCCCAGTCTTCTCCCGGGGAATCCTCATCGACACCGTAAAACACTAGGTGATCCCGACGACTTCTATCTTCCTGATCATCCAGCCTTTGTTGAAGCCATCTATTGTTCTCCGACAGTTCTTCTACGCGTTTTGTAAGCGAACCTACGTCACTTTGGAGGACATCCACTCTACCGACCAGAATTCTAAATGCGTCGTTGAATTGTCGAACTTCGGTAACAAGTGATTCGTGAGACGCTTTGAGATCACGGAACATTTCTTTGATTTCTTTCATTTCGTCACTTGGGCTAGGGTTTAGTTCCACGCCTCCAATCACTAATAACACTAGCACCACTAGTCCGTAAGCAAAAAAACACTGTTTGAATCCAAAACTGCACTCCATGGTCGCTTGACATTTCGAAGGCACTTTTCCCACGTACATTCCTATACGGCAGCGCCAGGTCTCGGTCGACACCCCCATCTCTTCGCTAGGCACGCGGTTCCACGGAGCAGATGTAAACACGTCCGTCCACTTTCACTTCCATCACTGTTGGGCTCCTTCTCTCTTTTTCTTTCTCTTCCTCTTTTACTTTCTCTTCCAATTCTTCCCTCCCCGTTTTCTTCCTTCTTCTGTTTATGTCCAGTCTATGCTGCTTCTCATAGCCATTCTTTTCCGGCTGTTTCCATAGGCTATTTATTTTGCCTTCTTTTTCACATTCTTTCATGCATATTTTCTTGATTCTGTCCTCCATATTCTTTATAAAATTTATTTTTGTCATCTCACTTACATCACTTCTTTTGTGGCAGAATACCCTTGCTGCACACTTCTTCTGATGCCAAGCTGTTTCAATTGAAATTGATTATCTACGAAGTGAAATGTAAAGAATGTCAGAGTATGTACATAGGAAAAACGAAAACAAAAGGCTGAAAGACAGGTTGAAACAACATAGGGATGATGTTCGACTTAAGAGAGAGAGAAATGCAATATTTAAACACACGAGAGAAACAGGACATGACATAGAGTGGGATGAGGCTAAGCAGATAGGAAGGGAGAAGAGAATGCTAGTGAGAAAATGGAAGGAAGCCAAGGAAATAGAGAAGAAAGGTGAAGAAGACACAATGAACTGGAATGGGGGACTGAAGTTAAACAAAGAATGGATGAAAATGTTAGAAAGAGTGGAAAGGACAAGAGAGAAAGATGAGAAGAGAAGGAAGAAAAATGAAGGGAAAAGAGCGTGAGATTAAAAGTCCAACCACATTCTATATGGAAGTAATTGTGTTTAGCCTTTTTGGTGAAAGTAAAGTTGGCAAGTGAAAGTCACCTGCTAGAAAGTTCCAAACAACTTTCTAAATAGTCTGGAGGGAGTAATGTTTGTGTATATATAATGCCCTGTTTTTGTATCTTGTTACTTTTGTACTTGATACAGAGTCTGAAGAAGACCTTGCTAGAAGGTTGAAACGTTACGTTTAGTTTATGTTTTTAATAAAATAAATTACTGCCTTGGTCAGCATATTTAGTTTTTCATAATCATGGAAACAAGGCTTAATGGTGTTAAAAATGGTAATCAAACTCATCCCAGACTCGGTCGGTGTAACATGTCCCTGTATTGACCTACAGTGCATGTGTTATGTGATCACGAAGTTCATGGATGGACATGGGCAACGGTGATAAATAGATGCTGCCTTTAACGACTCCCCCCCCCCTCCAAAGAATGAAATCACGTAGTGAGAGATCCGGCGAACGGGGTGGCCAAGAGAGAAGGTTGTTTGTGTTCGATTCAGCGCTGTGGAAGAACACCATTCATAAGCACTTATATCATACGTTCCTGTAAAAATGGTGGACGGGGAAGCTCCGCCCAGTTGTGGAATGTAATCGTCGTAATTGGTTTTCAGTCGGGGCATCTGCATGCTCTAGTCACCGACTTGGGGGGCCCACTTAAACACTTCACGCACTCTTTCAATGCTGTCATAAGGCACACGAGGTCGGCCAGGATTCTGCTTTGGGATGGGGCCAGAGCCCCATTAGCGCGTTCCTGGCTAATTGGACATTTTTCAAATACCAGTCTGGTCGTTTGCATTCCCTACGCATATAATGTACAGTGACTTGCAATAAAAATGCTTCTGCCTCTTTAGGCTAATCACAATGTTGAGGATGAATTGATGCAGGGGCATTCACAAAAGAACGCCCATACCCACGTTGGCACTAGAACCAGGAACCTTTCCCATGCGATGTCGTGAGTCGACCGCTGAACGTGCCATTTACGTGTAAACAACACATGCAGACATCATTGGATATAACTCCGATCTAGATCCTCTGCTTTAAAATGTTGTGCATTAGGAATTTTCAATGTGAGTGAGGGTGCAGTAAAGACTAAAAGGTAATGTTATCAGCGCCATGCTTTGGTCGTCTTTATCCCCAAGGATTGTCCCCAGGTACCCATTTATTTGAGGCTGGGTGAACTCCTAACAATTTTATAGAGGAACAAGGTTGAAAAATCCAAATAGATCAAGAACCCTGGGAATCCTACCCACGTGGCAGTCAGACTAGACCACCGCGGCTTACTTAAAGGTATATTTAGCACAATAGGATCATCAGTTATATTTCTGTGAAATATCATAAGAGATGTGTGGTATGTGAGATAGGCTATTTGTACTTTAGACCACTAGATGGCACTCCGTTTCCGCATGGAAAAGCTGGTTCAGTACGAACGATACGCTTGAACAGGTTTTCATCTACAGAGCGGATCAAACCCGCCCATGCAGACGTCTAGCCGGTACAGTCACCGGCAATTTTAATGTAACACCTATGTCCAGAAATACTGTCTCTTTCTCTCTAGGCGTTGTGTGCGTTGCCTACCACTACGGCAGGGGTGGCCAACGCGTCGACCGCGGTCTACCAGTCGACCGGCAAGCCGCTAGAGGTAGAACGCGGTGCTCTGTCATATTATACGGATTTTATTATGCATAGTCACAAAACATTTTATTACTTAGAGGAAGATTATTTCCGCAACATCCTTGGCTGTTATGCATTTGAAATTTCGGAACGAGTCCAAACTCTCGTAGCAGCCAATCAACCAAGCGAGCCGCTGACGTCATCTCAACCCAGAACCTATCGCTAGGCCCCTTGCTCAAGCTCTGCACACCCACTAGGCTCGCTAGACAGACTCGCTCATTCTGCTGGAGACGTTCCGAAAGTAATTGGATTCTACGTACCTCTCTGTACTTTTAACTGTTGTATCAGGAAAAGAGCTTTGTTGTAACCGTTATTTTCTTTCTTTGTTGAATCACATAATAATTAACCATAAAAAATGTAAATATTCTTTGCCTTCTCCGTTCGGAGTAACTAACAATTCGTTATTGAACCACTGAACAATCGAAAGGTTTCTTCTCCTACACTACATTGTTGTTAGCGACAAGGCCGGTTTGATTACATTGTCAGACGCAACATTGTTTGCACAAAACACTGGGCCAGTAGGCAGTTATTCGCAACCCTGTGGAACGCTGTGACGTTTGTCGAAAGTTCTTAAGACTGTAAACTTGCTGTCGGCAGTTTATTAGTCGTGCTACAAGCCGCCAAGTCATGAACCAGGTAAGAAGAAACAAAAGACTTACCACTATCACAGTGAATGGGAGTTCTTATTTATTAAGGTGAAAGATAAGTGTGTCTTATAAGTAGTATGATTTGACCTATAACCAGCGTGAGAAAGTATGAACCCCCCTCAGGCAGATTTGCCTACACTTAAAACTTGCTCAACATGCCCCTATGAGCTTTTTGCTCAAGTGTGGAACCCCGTCTAATCCAAGATTTTTGTAAAAATACCCTCGGGAAGTTCCTGAGAAAGTATGACCCCCTCAGATTGATTTGTCTACACTTACAAAAGGCACTTCTGTCAGATTGTTGTCCATAAACCTGTCAAAAATATGCCCCTCTTGATATTTTTTTTGCCCACACCTAAAACTACGCCAAGATACACCCACACCCACACACACACACACACCCACACACACACACACACACACACTGACCTTGACCTTGACCTTGAGATGACCTTGATCTTGACCTTGACCATTTTTTCGATTATTTATTCGATTATTTTTTCGATCATTTTTTCGATCATTTTTTCGATTATTTTTTCGATTATTTTTTCGATTATTTTTTCGATTGTTTTGACTCTGACCTTGACCTTGACCTTGAGATGACCTTGACCTTGACCTTGGCCACACCCACCCACATACACACCCACACCCACCCACATACACACCTACACCCACCCACACCCACCCATATACACACCCACACACACCCACACCCACCCACACATATTTACTTCCGGTCCACTTGTGGCCTATTTCTGGTTTATTTATATTGCATCATGTTTTGCAACAAATTATTACCCAATATTATGCTTTAGGCATGTGTTGTTTTCTGATTGGTTGGTTATGACATAAAGTGATGATGTGTTATATTATGATTGGCTTATTGTTTCAGATATTTTCAATGCGGTCCGTGCTTAGGGTATATAAAGAGATTTTGCATTGCATATCAGCCAGTATTGTGAGAGTTGTTGAAGAGTAAGGGTGTGTTGTTGCAGTGCTGCTCATATTTTTTAAACACAAAAATATTGCAGATTTGTATAAATTGAATTACAAATCTATTTGATTTAATACACAGAATTTTTGACAACCTGTCATAGGTTTATTAAGTATAGAGTTTTGATTTGAACCCCAAGAAATTTTATATAAATACCAAAGCCAAAAATATTAACACACATACACACACACACACACAATAAGTATTTAAATCACACTGCTGAACCCAACTGATATTTTTTTTATTACGCATAGAATTTTGATTTGAATCCCAAGAAATTGTATATAATAAACAACAACAAAAATGCCAAATCAAAAATATTGTAATCAATGCAAAAAGAATATATCTAGCCCCAATTGGGCTAAGCATCAAAGGAATTGTAATCCAGACAAATGCAGAACTCCCACAAAAATTTGCCCTAAATGCCATAGAAAATATAGCATGGAATACCTCACTTATAAACATAAAGGTACTTGCTCTGCACAGTCATCAACATTGCCCCCACAACCATCTACATCTGGTCTGAAAAGGAAGCATGAAGCATCTGTTAATGCTAGAGCAGCAAAGCAGCCACGCTATGCACCCATCCATAGCAGTTTTAACGGCCAATTAAGGGATCACCGTTTTGTATCAGAGCCAAGATGTGACATTCAGAATTTTTTGAACAGTATAAATCCAGATGTGCAGGCAATTCTAAATGCACAAAATGGCTCTTATAAGCTGTCCCTCAAATTGTTTACACAATATAAGAAGCCAAATGGCACAAAATTTACACAGCCCCACATAACAGAAACTGTACCTGTATATTCAAATGCAAATTCAGACAAAATAATAAGCAGTTTGATAGATCAATTGAATATTAAACACTCTGAATTTGCAGCAAAAGAGTCTGGATGGAGCCTATGCGGATCTTCACACAAGTTATATGTTAATATTTCTGAATTCAACCCATTACAAGGTTCCACTTATGTGCCATTACCTGCCAATATCAAAAACAAAACAGCCGTGGTTAATATAAAAAATAATGACCAGAAATGCTTTTTGTGGTGTATTTTAGCTGCTTTGTATCCAGTTTCAAGGGATCCTGAGCGAATAAGTTATTATAAACAACATGAAAATGATTTTGATGAGGCAATGGAGGGTTTAGAATATCCAATGCCTGTACAGAATATTGATAAATTTGAAAAAAAGGCCAGGAATATCAATGGTAAACAATTATCTATTAATGTATTTACTTGTTCTACTGACCGTGGCAATTGCTTGATAGATCCTCTCAGAATCAGTACATTTGATGATGATTCTGCTGTTCCGATTGATCTGCTCTTAATTAAAGGGGATGGCACATATCATTACACTCTGATACAAAATCTTGAAGCTTTAGTCAGAACACAACTAGACAAATCCAATACAATATTCAAGTTGTGCAGAAGATGTTTGTCTGTATTTGATGGTAGAAAAATGGTGAATGGTGTTTGTGAAAAGAATGCAGAAATTGCTAAAAACAAGTTAATTGAGCATCTGAAATACTGTGGCAACCATAAACCTGTTCATATGGTGATGCCAATGCCAAGTGAAAATGCAAAATTCATAAAGTTTGAAGCCTTGTTGGAACACCCAGCATATATAGTCTGTGATTTTGAATCAAACCTCAAACCCCTGCATTCTGCAATCCAGACCCTGAGGAATCTTCAATTACACCACATCAGCTACATGAACCTTCCAGTTTTTATTATGTGGTTGTACAGGATGGGGTTGTTAGTAAAGAAGATTTATACATGGGAGCAGATGCCATCAAAGAATTTGCACAGAGAATAGAAAATGAGTGCCATGACATAGCATCTAATATCTTATTAAAATCAAAGCCCATGTTGCCTTTAACAGAGGATCAGATTGAAGATTTCAACAATGCAGAAAAATGCCCGGTATGTGATTCTGAATTTTCAGATACAAATATCAAGGTGAAACACCATTCTCATACAGATGGTAAATTCAAAATGGCCCTGTGTAATAGCTGTAATATTAAGATCCAGAGACCAAAATTTGTCCCTATATTTTGCCATGGTGCATCCAATTATGATTTTCATCATTTGATCAGGTACGAGGGGTTTGACAAGCAGAATTTAAATATTTTAGCTGAAAATAATGAGAAATATATTGCCATTAGCAAAATAATTAAAGTTAATGGTGTTCCTATTGACTTAAGATTTCTTGATTCCTACAGAATTCTGTCTGCTAGCCTGGCTACACTGGCCACTCAATTATCTGATGATCAATTCAAAATTACATGTGCTTTGTTTCCAAATCAGGACCTGAAATTAATTAGGCGAAAGGGTGTATATCCATATGATTATGTTACAGATTTTTCTAAATTTGATGAGTGTTCTCTGCCACCAAAACAACAGTTTTACAGCAAAATCAGAGCATCTGGAATCACTGATGATGATTATCACCATGCCCAGTTGATGTGGAACAATTTAAAATGCCAGACATTTGGTGATTATCACAAGGCCTATTTAAAACTTGATGTGACCCTCTTAGCTGATATACTGCAGGCATTCAGAAAATCTTCCATGCAAAATTATAAGCTGGAGCCAATGTATTTTTACAGTGCTCCGGGCCTAGCATGGTCTGCAATGTTTTAAACACTAAAATGCAATTGGATCTGATCCAGGATCAAGATATGTACTTGTTTATGGAGCAATGTATAAGAGGAGGCATGGTGCAATGTTCTCAGAGATATGCCAGAGCAAATAACAAATATATTCCTGATTATGATCCAGCATTGCCATCAAATTATATACTGTATGTAGATGCAAACAGCCTCTATGGTTATGCCATGATGAAAAAACTGCCATATGCAGGGCTTGAATGGGTTGAAGATTTCAATATTGAAGATCTTAAGGTTTTTGATGACAGTAATTATGGCCTCTTCTTAGAGGTTGATCTGACAATTCCAGATAATTTACACAATAACTTTTCTGATCTGCCCCCAATTCCTGAGGTTGAGTGCTCACCTGGCTCTAAACACAAGAAATTGATGATGACTCTAGAGCCGAAACATGATTATGTCATATATTACAAAAACCTCCAGTTCCTGATGCATCATGGTGTTCAAGTGACCAAAGTTGGAAAAGTTTTGAGGTTCAGGCACTCAAGATGGTTGAAACCATATATTGATACAAACACAGAGCTTCGAACATCTGCAATGAGCCAATTTGATAAGACCTTGTTTAAATTGATGGTCAATTCAGTGTATGGCAAAACAATTGAAAATGTCAGAAAACATACCGATGTTAAAATAATTACTGACCCCAGCCGGAGCAAAAAATTGATTGCAAAGCCTAATTTCAATTATAGAAGAATTTATGATGAAAATATGGCACTCTTCAACATGAAAAAAACAAAAATTAAGTTTGATAAGCCTATTTATGTAGGGGCTGTGATATTGGAATTGGCCAAATTACACATGTTAAAATTGTATTATAATGTGTTGAAACCTTTTTATGGTGATTGTGTAAAATTGATGTACATGGACACAGATAGTTTTGTTCTTGATATTCAAACAGAAGATGTTTATCAAGATATAGCACAGCCTGAATTGTTTAAATATTTTGATACCAGTGAACATTCAAAAATTCAACACCACAACAAAAAAGTACCTGGCAAGTTAAAAAATGAGACACTTGGTGATGTTATTGTGGCATTTGCTGGGTTAAGGGCCAAGATGTACAGTTTTGAAACATGTAGTGGTGCTGTTGCCAAAAAGGCCAAGGGCATTGGCAGAGTAACTGTTGACAAAGAGCTTGAATTTGAGGATTACAAAAATTGTCTCAAATCATGTAGCACAATCAGAACATCAGAATCCATAATTCAGAGTGTGGATCACTTGTTGACTAGCAATATTGTAAGAAAAGTGGCTCTGGACCCACATGATGATAAGAGATGTATTTTATCATGTGGCATACATACTCTACCATGGGGGCATTGTGATTTGAAAAATGGCAATCAATGCCCAATTACAGAGCATGATTTGAAATAAACAAACATGCCTATGAACTTATTTGGGTTCAAAAAACAGGCTATTATGCAGCTAACAACACCACAACCCTCTTCTGATATGATATCTAAACTAAGTGCTTTGTTAATTATTCATCTGAACAGCATACTTACAGATGTTGATGATGAAACAGGTAAAACATTGTACATATTTAACAATAATTTAAATCATTACCAATTACCTGTAGGTGGTCAATTGCAATTTATTACAACCCCTGAGGGTAATGTCAAGATTTTAGTAGGGAGAAATATTTATAGAATTAAGCACTCAAACATGATTTCTGGCACTGTTTATACTGTTTCTGCTGGTGACTGCTTATATATTGAGGTCCCTGGATTCTATGACAAGCTTATACCCTTTTTTATAGAATTAAGAATTAGATATTCAATAATAAATAACCACTAAAACAAAATGCCTAATGATATATTTGGCCATACAAGACATGAAGATCACAGTGATGAGATTCTGATGCTTGATGTCAGAGTCAAGAAATTAAGAAATGATTTACAAGCTTTACAAACCACACTCAATGCCAGTCTTCAATTAGAAATTACAAATCTGCAATCACAATGCATGGACCCTCTTCTTAAAATTGACTCAGAACTTAAATTATTGCTTCAGAAATATACTGATTTGGCCACATTGGATAATTTTCAAAGTTTAGAAGAAGCTGTAGCAGCTCTTCAAGCCAAATTTAAGACCCAGGCCACCAACTCTGAGCAATTGAAACAACAATTGGAAGAGCAGATAAATAATGTCCAGACACAGCTCCAAACAATTGTCAAAAGCATAAAATCACAAGAAGATTTTGATCTAGTGATTTCCACTCTAAAGGAACAGATTCAATCATTACAGATACCTAATCTGGACCCCTTGAACAATGCCATAGCCGAGGTTAAAGAAAAAATTGAGACACTTGAAAATTTTATGAACAACTTGCCATCTTCTGATGCTTTGAGTGCAATAACTCGGAGTGTTGCCAACATCAAGCTGCAACTTGAAACATATGAAGATTTTGGAAAAATTCAAAGTACCATAACCCATCTTGAGGGTACAATAGCAGCAGTGCAAAGTGATTTGACAAATGTACAAGAATCCCGATTGCCTGGGATTGTAGATACCCTTGTTAGTGTCCAGCAACAGATCACAAAACTTGAAAACCTCAACACTGAATCTGAGCTATCTCATTTTCATCACTTGATTGATGATATCCAAACAAAGCTTGAAATTTTACAACAATCAACACCCACTCAGGCAGATATAGCCCTGCTCCAAAATGCTATGCAAAATGTGGCTGATGCTTCTGAATTAAACAATGTAAAATTGGCACTTGAATCTTTGCAGAATACTGTATCAAATCTGCCTACATCACAGGAACTTAAAAATATTAAGAGGGCAGTGAATCGCATATTGAAATCAGAAGATATCAAGAATATCCAGACAGAGATCAAACAACTTACTCAGACAGTGGCCACTCTACCAACTAATCAACATATTAATGAACTGCATGCCTGCTTGAGGATATCAGAAGACAGGTCCATGATCTTACAGCTCAAAATTCAAAATTGGCAGTTATTGAAAATTTGCAACAAATTGTAGCTAATATCAAGCAACAGCTAGGGACCATGGAATCCAATCAAGCAAATGCTTTGTCTGTTTTTGCCACCCAGCTACAAGAAATTGTGCAACAATACAAGAAACTTGTTGTGGACATAAAAATCAAGCCAGGCCATGATGAAGTTGTTAGGACCATCAATGAGCATCTTGAATCTGTAACAAGCAGATTGCTTACAGCAGAAAAAGAAATAACCGGCATAATCGAGAATCCAAAACATACAGTAATTCTTGAATTGTACAGCATCCCCAACAAAGAATATGATTCACCATTTACACCAGGTGGCAAAATATATATGCTGTCCCCTGCACAATTTTATTACCAGTTTTTTGTTGGGGGCACACTTAGACCAATCAAGATCAAATATTGGCTTCAACCACAGGCACACCACTACCCTACCTTATCAATAACAAATAACAAAGCAAAAATCACCAGTGTAGACTTAGAGGATTTTACAGATCCCAATACATTAGAAACAGCCTATGCTGAAGATGATGGCTCTCTGGAATTTAAAATACAAATAGGGGACAAATTATATTTAGAAAATCCTGTAGTATCAGCTGCTGAACACCGCATAGTTGCAATATTCTTGTTTTCATATTATGTCTAGAGAAATTATTGTTCATGAATTACACAGACAAGCCAGACATATTTATAAGAGACTGCCAGTAGTCACAAAAGGCATAGATGATTTATGGCAGAGCGACTTGATTGAGATGGCAAGTGGACAGTTGAAAAACTTAGACAAAATCAACAAGGGCTACAAGTATCTACTCACTGTAATAGACACATTTTCAAAATTTGCCTGGGCTGTGCCACTCAAATCCAAGACTGGAAAATGTGTTACAGAAGCCTTCAGGACAATCATCAATCAGAGTGGAAGATCACCGCGCTATAACAGATAATGGCAAAGAATTTTATAATTCTGTGTTCCAACAATTTATTAAAAGCCAGTCAATACAACATTATTCGAGTTACAGTGATCTCAAGGCCTCAATTGTATAGAGATTCAACAAAACCATAAAAAATCATATGTATAAACAATTTACACTTCAAGGTAATTATAAATGGCTTAATATTCTTCCAGAACTTCTACATAAATATAACAACTCGGTCCATTCCACAATCAACATGAAACCCTCTGAAGTAACTTCATCTGATGAGCAAAAATTGATCAGGACTGTTTATTATCCTAGATACCAGCCAACAACAAGAAAGGCCAAATACAAGATGGGTGATCAAGTAAGAATCAGCAAATATAAGCACTTATTCAAAAGAGGCTTTACAAGAAACTGGAGCACTGAATTATTTACAGTGGTTCAAGTTAAACCGGGGACCCTTAACACATATATAATAAAAGACCACCGAGGAGAAATTCTCAAAGGCAGATTCTATGAAGAAGAACTCAGCAAAACTAAACAGCCTGACACATATCTCATAGAAAAAATCATCCGCAGAAAAGGCAACAAGTTACTTGTCAAATGGCTAGGACTCCCAGAACACAGCTGGATCGATGCAGACAAAGTGATAATATGAGCACCTGGGATGTTATAAAAAGGCTGCCAGAACCTGAACAGCAGATTAAGAGAAATGGCAAGTTGCTGCCTGAAAATATTAGATGTCTTATTGTTGGGCCATCGGCTTGTGGTAAAACTACACTAATGATTGATAATTTTTTATTGGCACCCAACTGGTTAGACTGGAAAAACAGGCACTTGTATGTCTTCTCTAAGAGCTTGGAACAATTAAAATATCAGCAGCTGATGAAGCTATATGATGGACTGGATATTACCACTTTTGAATCAGATGTTAAGCCACTCCATGAATGTCTCGATAATTCTGTTGTTGTGTTTGATGACATTATACTGGATAATCAAAACAAGGTTAGAAATTTCTTTACACAGGGCCGACACAAAAACATTGATTGCTTCTACCTTGCACAGACTTTTTCAAAAATACCGAAGCAGCTGATCCGAGACAACAGCAATTTTATATGTGTGTTTCATCAAGATCATACCAACCTCAAACACATACATGATGAATATGTAGGTGGGGACTTGAGCTACAATGATTTTTCCAAGTTTTGCAGTAGGTGCTGGAACCAGGACAGTTATGGGTTTGTCACAATTGATATGACAAGAAAACCCAATAGTGGCAAATACAGAAATAAAATCAACAATTTTCTAGACATTGAAACATATATAAATAACCATGAAAAGGCCAATCATTGATGATCTTAAATTAAGAGATTATCTTGTAAAAAGATTTAAGGGATGGAAATCACAGAACCGAGGAATTTATGAACAACACAAACAAACAGAACAGCCTATTATTGATGCTATTAGTGAATTAGGTAAAAATATCAAAACTGTTACAGAGCAAAATCAAAATTTGATCACAGAGCTTGTACCTGTAGCTGCAAGGAACATATTAGATTATCCAATCACCCCACTTTCCAGTATTCATACACCTAGTCCTGTTGCTCCTCGAAGAATTGAAGCTACTCTGGATCCTATTGAATTGGGTCTTCTTGCTCAAAAATATTTAAGCACACCTAAAGACAACAAAGATGAGGTCTTTGGCTTATAATTTTATATTCAGAATCTCATCTTGGAGAAAAAGGTGCTTTTGTTAAGTATCTTGGCACACCTGGATTGTGGGAACTGATGACTAGGAAAAGGTCTGGCAGCTATACAGATCAAGATTATGAACATTACAAAGAAATATTAATAAAATCAGATGCTCTATACCAGAACAATGAACCCACACAAAAAAGAGTCAAGTCTAGCAGTGGAGCAAAATACAACAATTTAATCAAGCCCATATGGTCACAGATCAAGACTGGCAGTGGAATCAAACAATACAGCACCCTGCCTAAAGAATTTGTCTGGGTTGATGATGTCAGGAAACTTGTAGATAGGTTATTGGTGATAGCTGGGGAGGAAAATGCTGGCAACCACAATTTTTACAATGAAAAGGTTGGAATTATGGACATGATAAGCACAAAATTGTCTAATTTTATAGTGAATGACACTAAGGGGATTGGATATCTTATAAAAATTATTAATACTCTACCACCTAAATTTTGGAATATTTCTGAGGGTCTGGGGCTTGTTAATGACATTATAAACAAGCTGCCATTTGAACTACACATTCCAGGCTATCAGTATTGTGGCCCCGGTACAAAATTGGACCATAGATTAAACAGAGGGGACCCTGGTGTTAATCCCCTAGATGCTGCTTGTAGAGACCATGACATAGCATACAACACACATTCTGATCTTGACAAGAGACATGTTGCAGACAAGAAATTAGAAGAGGCTGCATTTGGTAGATTTGTAAGCAAAGATGCTTCTTTGAGTGAAAAAATAGCAGCATTGGGGACCACCATAGCTATGAACACCAAACAAAAACTGGGGTTGGGGTTGTGAATACGTATATAATAAACCTAGGATGAAGGCCAAGGGTGTTATGTATCAGATACCTTATGCAGGTCTTAAATCTCTTAAAACTATTGATAGTCTTTTAACCAAAAAGCAGCGCAAGAAAAAAAATTCTTGTATTGCCAAGGGCCATGGTATGAAATTGTTACTTAGTACCCCTCAATTAAAAAAATTACAGCAATCTAGAAAAAAATCACATGTGGGTGGATTTATATTTACTATCCCGGCCATCTTAGCAGCACTTGGGGCTGTTGGGAGCTTGGCTGGGGGATCAGCTGCCATAGCAAAAACAGTAATAGATGCCAAGAAGAATAGGGCAGAATTAGATGAATTGAAGCGCCATAACCTGGCCATGGAGAAACAAGGCAAAGGTGTTAAGAGAGCCATGAATAAGTTTAAAAAAAACAAGAGCCGCTTACAAACCAAGATATTGAAGCTTTAATCAAGCCACTGGGCATCAAACATTTTAGAGGTGTGTACATGTCTGATTCTTTACCAGAACAACCACTCAACAAAGAGTGTGGCATTGTTAATTTGGATAAGTACAAAAATCAGGGCACACACTGGATCTGTTATCTTAAATATTTAAACAATAATACATTCGTGTTTGATTCATTTGGAGGTGTTCCACCTGAAAATTTAGTACAATATCTAAAATCGGCTAATCTTTATTACAATAATGCCCGTGTTCAAAACTTCAAAGATGTTAATTGTGGACATTTGTGTTTATCTGTTCTTAGATATATGTCTCAAATAAATAAACCATCAATTGAAAATTTTCAAAAGGCCCTGTGGTATCTGAAACATCATGGGGGTATTCCATCTCACCAGCCAAAATTCAATATTGAAACTCAAATTACATGATGACATAGTGTATCCCAAAACAATAGCTCTCAGAGCATTTTATGGCATGTACTTGATCCCTAATATTACACACCACAACAACAAAATTGCAGTAGGGGATCAAAATATTGTCATCACTCCAGGGCAATATAATCTGTCCACTCTAAATGCTCAATTACCCAGAGGTATAGTATTAACTCAAAATTCTGTCACTCACAGAGTAGAGATTGTATCTGCTACAGAAACAGTGGATCTGGGTACTATAGGAGAGCTGTTAGGCTTTGAGAACAACACAAAACTTGAACCGGCCATCAAACACACTGCTATTAATATACCTAAATTCTTAGCCATAGAGACTCTGAATATTCACTGTAATGTGGCCGAGGGTATGATCACCAAATCAAATGGCATAGGCACTCACAAACAAACTGGCATCATTGCAACATTTAAACCTAATTCTGAATTTATGGAGCCAATCATCTACACTCCATCCCCAACATTATATTTTCCTGTGTGCCATAATAGAATAGATTACATTGAGTTGATGGTCACTAATGAAAAAGAAGAATTAGTTGATTTTGCTGGAGCCACAACAACTGCAATCATAGAGATTAATATTTAAATAAAAATACATACAAAAAAAATGGAAAATATTGAGAGTTATGAGCTACAATCATTCCCCCCAAACAGGAGGACATTTGCAAATTTAAATCAACCCAACACAGAAATTGAGGTTGATCTTGATGTAGGGGATGGCTTTATACACCCCCACAGAGCAGATCTATACATCAAATTTGATGTTGCAAAGCTCGATGGAACAGATTATCCGGCAAATTCAAATATAAGATTGGTAGATAATTTTGTGCCGCATCTGTTCTCTAAAATTGAGATCAGAAAACATGGTGTTGTTATAAACAGAGTGGATTATCCCGGCATTACCTCCACAGCTTTGGCCACACTAAAATTATCCAAAACCGAGGCTTCTTACTACAAAATAGGTGGATTTGAGGCTGGTGATAAAATTATATCTAAGAACCACACAGTGCTGTTCCCTATGCGCCTGTTGCCAGGATTCTTTTCAGATTACAAATATATTATGTGGAAGGGTGGTTTAAGAATCACATTTAGAAGAGCTGCCAATGATAACAATGCTTTGATGAGGTACAGTGCAATAAACTCCACACTCCTAATACCCTACCTGATGAAGGCAAATGCATTATTCAGACTATGGAGCTAAGAATCCCAGTTGTTGAATATGAGGCCAGTTATGCTCTTAAATACAAAGCAGATATAATAAAAAATCCACAGGTTCCTTTACAATTTTATACATATCAATGTGTACAGAAACCCGCCACTGGTACCTATTATGAGTTTGATGCTACAAATTCATTCTCCAGTATACAATATGACATGCCGGATTTTGTGGTGGTATTGTTTCAGACTGGAAGACACAATAATCAGGAAAAAAATTCAAGTAAATTTGATAACTGCAACATCAAGAACATATATCTTAAAAATGGCAGAAATGAGGTATTCCCTAGAGAAAATTATAATTTAGAAATGTCCAAGGATGATTTCCTCAAATTATATGAGGCATTTACAGCATACAAAAGGGTCACTACTGGCAATACTGACATGTATTACACACCAGATGAATTCAAAGCACAGAGACCCATGTTTGTCATCAACACTTCAAAAAGAAAACAAGTTGTGGTAAATGACAGGACAAACATTAAAATTATCTGTGAATTCCACGATACACTCCCTGATGACACCATATGTAGTGTTATTCTTATAGGGGAAAAATCTTATCTTTATGATGTAAGAAATGAGAGAGCCACAGAACAATTCTAGAAGAATTACATTATCTTAATACTAGATATACAAGTTGAGGCTGGTGCCCAATTGAACTTAAACCGGAAGTAAATATGTGTGTGTGGGTGGGTGTGGGTGTATCTTGGCGTAGTTTTAGGTGTGGGCAAAAAAAATATCAAGAGGGGCATATTTTTGACAGGTTTATGGACAACAATCTGACAGAAGTGCCTTTTGTAAGTGTAGACAAATCAATCTGAGGGGGTCATACTTTCTCAGGAACTTCCCGAGGGTATTTTTACAAAAATCTTGGATTAGACGGGGTTCCACACTTGAGCAAAAAGCTCATATGGGCATGTTGAGCAAGTTTTAAGTGTAGGCAAATCTGCCTGAGGGGGGTTCATACTTTCTCGCGCTGGTTTAAGGTCAAATCATACTACTCTTATAATATGCTAATTATGAACTGGGGAGATACGGCCTAAAACAGGTGCCAGGCCCACAGTACTGAAGCCAAAACTTATTTAATAAAAGTAGTATGGAGGCTCCCGGGAACAAGATCTGATTGGTCGAGAGCTGTCACGTGACTCTACGGGGGGCGTGGCTATATGTTCGTAGTCTTGGAGATCTCGGTCACGTGACTCTACGTAGGGTTTACGGGGGCGTGTCTCTGTATTTGTAGCGTTGGAGGGCATAAGCTAACCTAAGTGATGAGTTATTTGAGCCCCAAGTTGTGATTGGTTGAGACTGGTCACGTG
This sequence comes from Lepisma saccharinum, assembly GCF_977018435.1. Classification (NCBI taxonomy): domain Eukaryota; kingdom Metazoa; phylum Arthropoda; class Insecta; order Zygentoma; family Lepismatidae; genus Lepisma; species Lepisma saccharinum. Next base: position 68,104 of record NW_028143137.1, on the reverse strand, counting down.
ACTTTGGTGTTGAAGTGTATAATCTTCACCCTGAGCAAGGAGTCTCCTGAGCACAAAGCTCCGATTGCTGGAGATTGGTCATGTGACTGGGCGATCTACATGGGTGTCATCGAGGACTTTCGGTTTATGTGTGACCAAGTTCTGACGTTACATGCAAACAAGAGTATTGTTGAAGAGCGTGCTGAAGCACGGAATGAGTCGGGCATGTCCTGGCATGTCTGTGTTGGTATCAGAGAGGTTGATAGCGTTGATGACTATAAGTAAACCTAAGCTTGGTCATTCTGTAGATAAGAAATGTACGGAGCATGATTAATCTTGGAATGAGCCAAGCCTGTCTCCGACATGTCTGTAGATATCGGAGACGTTGATAGTGCTGATGACTGTGAGTAAACTTATCTGTTGGTCACGTTGTTGATAAGAATTTTGTGGAGCATGAGCAACCTAGGGATGAGGCAAGTGCGTCTGTTGGGGTCGATGTCCGACAGTTCGAAAGGGATGGTGACTACAAGTTAATTTTATCCTTTGTTTGTTGGTCAACTTTTGATACGAACTGTGTGTACCATGAATAAGGTCGGAATTCAGCAAATGTGTCTGTCTGAGTGACGTCACAGAGGTCATCTGTGTTTGTGGCTATGACTAAATTACGTCTGCAACTTTTTTGTATCATATTTCGAGTTCTCTAGTTTTAAGTCCACTTTATGTACAGAAAGACTAATCGAGACTGGATCTATGACCGTCATGTATCTCTAACGGGTATCGAACCAGGGGTTCCTTGGTTATATTGTTAAAAATAATTATGGTTGAAGTTACACTTATGATGGTGATAATTGTAAAAAAAAAAAAAAAAGGAAAGAAAAAAAGTGAAGTTCTTCCCTGTGCCCTGCACCACGGTATGGAGGTATGGAGAGATTTGGAGATAAAGCCTCATGCTCTGTTATACACGGTCGAAGGTAGGGGTGATGTAATCAGCATCATGCCTCTGGCCGATTTTACCCCCCCCACACCCCCAGTTTCCTCTAGATACCCACTTAATACGACATTGGGTGGTTGAAAAAAAAATAAGAAAATAAATAAAAAATAAATAAATTGCGGTTTCCCCTTCTCGTCGGGGATAGAATTTTTTTTAAGATTTCATATGCTTGGAGGGAATGGTGTTTTTGAATAACATTATATATTAAGAACTTCTTTATTATGCGAGAGCTACGCTAGAGACTGCAACGCAGGGGGGCCACTTCGTATTTGCGTTAGCAAACTAATTTCATGAGTAAATATTTAAGATTTATGAAAAAAAAAATGTGTGGAGCTGGATTTGTTTTACTCAAAGTTGTGTTTTAAGAGTAGACAATTCTCTAGTTCTTTAGGTTGCTCTGTGAAAAATTTGCTTCTACTTCTCCAAAGGTCAGTTGCAGGGAGGGGAGAGTTTATGTGCATTGCCAGGTCGAAATTCGGCAGTAGGAATTACGCTTGCCTGATAAGGGGATTGCAAACTGTATTTATTTATTTATTTATTTAGTCCTGAATCACAGAGGCAAAGTCAGTCAACTTTGTCAGTATTTATAGTCTCGCGTAGAAGTTGTTGGCAGTACAATTCGTGGTTGTGAGTTCTGTGCGCTACGACGTATTTTGGATCTGTGCGAGGAAAACAAGTCCACACCGTCGAGTGTATACTTTTCGGTCGATTTTTTATTGTGGATGGATGAAGCAGAGGTGAACAGAAATGGGTAAGTGATACATATATATTATCGTTATTATTATTATTAAGTGTGCGTGTGAGATATGATATTCTATGTTTTTCATTCGGCATACAGAACATAGTTAAATATTATGTACTTACGTATATTGCGGATCAACAGATATAAAAATACTCCTTGTAATTCATTCATTCATTATTTAATTTGAAAGTTATCCTTATTTGGTGAGATGGCGCTGCTCCTAAAGCTACTAATTTTTCCAACTAGCAATCGAATCAGGGAATTTGTAATTCAGAATGACATTGCATTATTCTATCGAAAATGTTAAATAAAATAAACCATATTGGTGGGGATTTCTTTATAAATGAGTGCTTAAATGTATAACCACATAGGCTAATCGAAAATGGCTGCACAGGATGAGTGTGTGGAAAAAGAGCCTCGGTAATCAATAGAAAATGCAAGAGTGTAAGTAATTTTAATGGTTAAAAATCTAGGATGAACAACTCGAGGTGGCTAATTTCAGTATGAAATCAAAATTTAATTTCGTGTAATAAAAATATAAAATTATAAGGGAGGTAGTTTTAGTATTGTCCGAAAGAGGAGCACAATTTTATAGTGATTGTTGATGGGAATGTAAACTCAATAAGGAATAACTTTCTTCCAGGTGAACTATCTTCTTTACCATCAACGGAAAATATTCTTCGAGAAATTGAGAGTTGTGTTGGTGTTGATAGCGAGTTGAGAGAAATTTCTACACAAAGAATTGTGCAGGATATAGAGTCTGTAATCCATTCTTCACAAAATGTATGTGCTGTGTCGGAAAATCAGGACTGCAGATTTGACAAAACTATATGTCCCCAGAACATTCTAGGAATGAATAATTGTGTTAATGTTGGTAGTACGTCGGGGGAAATTTCTACACAGAGAATTGTGCAGGAAATAAAGTCTGTAATTAATTCTCCACAAAATACAACTGATGTATCGGAAAATCAGGACTGCAGATTTGAGAATAATATATGTACCCAGAACATTCGAAGAATTAAGAATTGTGTTAGTGTTGGTGGTGAGTCGGGAGAAATTTCTACACAGAAAATTGTCCAGGAAATAGAGTATGTAATTAATTCTCCACAAAATACAACTGATGTGTCGGAAAATCAGGACTGTAGATTTGAGAATAATATATGTACCCAGAACATTCGAGGAATTAAGAATTGTGTTAGTGTTTGTGGTGAGTCGGAAGAAATCTCTACACAGAAAATTGTGCAGGAAATAGAATGCGTAATCAGTTCACCTCAAAGTGTATGTGATCTGTCGGAAAAACAGGACTGTAGATTAGACAATAATATTTGTACCCAGAAGATATTAGACGATATAAATAGTTTTGTTGGATTTCCATTACCCAGGAAAGAAACAGTATCCGATTCCAACCCCTTAGAAACCCAACCCAACCCACATGTGATTCAGACGGGGGGTGGATCAACACACAGAAGGGGGAAGGAAGATACTGTGGAGAAAAGTGATCGTTTTACTGTGCAGGATGAGTTTGATCGTCATTATAAAAAATTTAATATTCAAGGTAGGCAGATGAATGTACGTCTTCATCATGTTTCAGAAAACGAAAATCCTTTACAGTGGATTCATGACGGTTTGAACCAGATAGTAAAATTACTAACAAGGAATATTGAAGAACAAGACCATGTTGGCTTAACTATAAGAAATGTCAATTCACCGAGAGATCCTTTTTGGATAAGTTTTCGACTAGCAACAGAACTTCAGAAGTGGTTTGGGAGAGCTTCGAGAAATTAGTTCAGAGCAATAGCAGTTTTTTGTCGTCTGATGATTTGATTTTCCATCTGCACCGTGTACGAGTGTCGTGTGGGGCAGGACGTTTTAAGAAAGGTTTAGACAATATGGACGAAGTTTGCAGAAAACGGTCTGGAATTATATGCATTACAAATAAGGATTACATGTGCCTTCCACGAGCAATTGTCGTAGCAAAAGCATATACACAACTTAAAGGTCATAATGAGAGAAGTAAATACCGAATGGGTCGCCCGATTGTCAAAATTGAAGCTTTGGAGTTATGCAGAGAAGCAAATGTGGTTGTTACAAAAAGAGGATGTGGTGTGGAAGAACTGAAAAGATTTCAAAATGTCTTGCCACAATATAGGATTGTTGTTTTTGCTGATCTCAGTGGTAATAATATAATGTTTGTTGGTAGTACCGATATAACAAGAACACCTCTTTACCTTCTGCATCATGAATACCACTACAATGTTATCACTTCGTTGACATCTGCATTTGCATGTGCTTATTACTGTGAACATTGCAGAAAGAAATTTGCGTCCATCACAAAGCACACAGATTGCTCACGTACATGTAATAAGTGTTTCCAGTCTCATGAAAACTCACCAGAAATTAGAGAGTGTTTAGATTGCAACAGACAGTTTCACGGGGATGTATGCTTCAATGAACATAAACGGAAACCAAAGAACGGAAAAAGTATTTGTGAGAAACTACACCAATGCCCTGATTGTTTAACAATTATTGCTATTAATCAGAGAAAAACAAAACATATTTGTGGTGAAGTATATTGCAGAATATGTAAGAAACATTGTCCTAGCGGTCATCTCTGTTACATTCAAAAATCATCACCACCAGAAAACAAAAAACCCTTTATATTGATATTTTACGATCTTCAATGTACACCGGACAGCAAATATGACAATCATACAGATAGAACAGAACACAAACCAAACCTCTGTGTTGTCCAACAGGTTTGCAACACTTGTAAAGACATACCTGATGTGTCGGTCCCCTGTAATTGTTGTGGGAAAAGGCAGTATATTTTCAAGGAGTCACCAGTGGAAGAGTTCCTGTCTTATATTAAAAATCTACCTCACAAATAAGATATTTACTGTATATGTCATAATATGAAGGGGTATGATGGACATTTTATTTTGCGAACGATGATTACCCAATTCCAGGTTTTTCCAGAGATTATTATGAATGGATAGAAAATCCTATTGATGCAAGCGGGACATGTTAGATTTCTTGATTCATTGAATTTTTTGCCTATGCCGCTGTCAAGCTTACCAAAAGCATTCGACCTGCCCGATGGTAGGAAGAAAGGATACTACCCTCATCTTTTCAACAATTCCAAAAACAAATTCTACAGTGGACAATTACCTGATGTAGAATACTACCAACCAGACCAGATGAAACCGGAAGAAAGAGAAAATTTTCTAAAATGGTACAGTGAACAGAAAGACAAGAATTATGTTTTCAATGCTGAATCTGAACTTGTTGATTATTGTATAAATGATGTTGAGATCCTTCGACTGGCTTGCTTGAAGTTTAGGGAGACCTTTCTGCAAGAAAGTGGTATTGATGTTTGGAGAGAAGGTGTGACAATATCTGGTGTTTGTAACCTACTATATAGAAGGAATTATTTGCGTGAGAATACAATTAGTTGATTAGTTGGGGAGACAACCAATCCATTGCAGCAGTTGAATGGCTTGTTTATGAGGAGATAAAAAGAGGAATATCTATTGAGCTTGCTGGAAAAGGGTTAGAAAGAAGAATATCTGGGATTAAAGTTGATGGATATTATGAAGATGAAGAAGGTAACGGTCATATTTTACAATTTCACGGATGTTATTACCCTTTTTGTGATAAATGTTACAGCAACAAAAATGGAGAAGAGAAATTTGCAGGTAATGACACCATGAATGCCAGAAGAGAGAGAACTCAAAGAATTACCCAACGCTTGGAGAGAAGTGGCAACAAGATTGAAGTAATGTGGGAATGTGAGTGGCGACAGTTAAAAAGAGAGAATCCTGAGATTGAAGAGTGTGTGAAAAACCACCCTATGACTATCAAAAAGCCTTTGGATCCTAGAGCGAGTCTAACTGGTGGTCGAACGAATGCCTCAAAGTTATATTACAAAGCTAGTGACGGTGAGAAGATAAAATACATTGACATTTGTTCTCTATATCCGTATATTTGTAAGTATGGAAAATTCCCCATAGGACATCCAACCATTTTTCTCGCCGAAGACTGTCCCAACATTGAGAATATCGAGGGGCTTGTAATGTGTACAGTTCTACCCCCCAAAAATCTCTACCACCCTGTATTACCCATGAAAATGAAAGGGAAGTTATTTTTTACCCTGTGCAGATCATGTGCTGAAGAGAATAATCAGGGAGAATGTATTCATAATCCAGACGAGAGATCCTTCACAGGCACATGGGTTGCAGACGAGCTAAGAAAGGCAGTTCAGGAAGGATACAAAATTACAAAGATGTACGAAGCGTGGCAATACCGAGTAACCAGTTTTGACCCGAAAACAAGACAAGGGGGATTGTTTGTGGAATATATTGACAAATTTCTAAAAATGAAGCAAGAAGCTAGTGGTTGGCCATCCAGCTGTAAAACTGAGCAAGATAAAGTAAATTTTATCTCGGAATATTACAAGAAAGAAGGAATCCATCTGGACTATGACAAAATTGAGATCAACCCTGGAAAACGGTGTCTCGCAAAATTGATGCTCAATAGTTTTTGGGGCAAATATGGGCAGAGACCAAATATGCCAAAAACCTCGATAGTATCACAACCCTCTGAGCTGTATACTGCACTCATGAATCCTTCCGTTAGTGTTAATTCGCTTATCCCTATCGACGAGAATTCTCTTGTTATGAATTGGCAACATGTAGATGAGGCAGTCGCTGAGTTACCAAACGTAAATATAGTTATTGCTGCTTACACTACGGCAGGGGCGAGACTTCATCTGTACAAATATCTTGAGCAGCTCAATGAGCGTGTAATATATTACGACACAGATAGTGTTATTTACATTTCAAGAAACGGAGAATTTGAACCGGTGACGGGTAATTATCTTGGTGAGATGACTGATGAGCTGGAGATTTATGGTGATGGAAGTTACATAACGGAGTTTGTCTCCACGGGTCCAAAATCTTATGCATTTAATGTGAAAAACCCTACCACACAAGTTCAAAGTGGCGTCTGCAAAGTAAAAGGCATCACCCTGAACTATGCAAATACCAAGATGATAAATATATTTTCGATGAAAAATATGGTGGTTAATGAGACAGAAGCAATTCATGTACATAACAATAAGAAAATTGTAAGAAGTAAAGACTTTAGGATCTTCAACAGACCTGAAAGTAAAATCTTGAAAGTGGTTTACACAAAAAGAAGAATCATTGAAGATCTGGATACTGTGCCTTTTGGATATTCAAATCCACAAAAGAAACAGCGCACGAAATAAATCTGTCAGAAGTATTTTTGATCCCGATAGAGGTTGATCATACGTGAAGGCCATACCTTAAAATACAGAGAAAATATGGAATGTAAGTTGGAACATCCCTTTTCTCTGATTCTAGCTGGACCGTCTGGATGTGGAAAATCAAACTTTTCTTCGAGAATTTTACTACATCTTAAAAGTTTAGTAAATATAAATTTTATTAATATTACCTGGTGTTACAGTGAGTGGCAGCCCTTATACAATAGAGTTTCAAGTGACGCACAATTTCACAAAGGACTTCCCAACATGGAGTTATACACACCAGAAGAAGGACCCCATTTGATTATACTCGATGATCTGATGAGAGAAGCTGATAGTAGAGTTGTTGATCTTTTTACAAAAGGTTGCCATCATAGAAATATTAGTTTAATATTTCTATCACAAAATGTATTTCATCAAGGGAAAGGATGCCGTGATATATCATTGAATTGTCACTATCTTGTCTGCTTTAAGAATCCTAGGGATAAAGGTCAGATTCAGCATTTGTCTTCTCAAATTTATCCGGAAAATAAAAAATTCTTCGTCGAAATTTACAAGGATGCCACATCTCCACCTTATGGATACATTTTTCTCGACCTGAAACAAACTACGCCAGAAAAGTTTCGATTCAGAACCTGTGTGTTTCCGGACGACGAATATAATTACATTTATGTACCTAAATAAGTATTTTAATCACCGTGGGAAAATACCATTCCGTCATATCATCTCCAATGATGAAGAACGCTACATTGCTCCGAACTCTATCGAAATGCAAACCTGCAGTGCGACAAACCATTCTAAAAAATGCAGATGAATCCTTGGTTCATGACATTTCTGAATGTGCATATAATACTTTAAAAGGTAATGTTCAGTTGAAACAAAGCCAGAAGAAGAAATTAGCTCGTTATAAGCAAGTGTTAAGAAAGTTAGTGAAGCGTGGAACATCGTGGAAGAAAAAGAAGAAGTATATCATACAATCCGGAGGCTTTTTACCATATCTCATTGGTCCGTTAATTAGCGGGATTTTTTCCAGTCTTTTTAATTGATGGAGCATGCAAACAAAATGATCCTGGTGCCACAGGATACATTCCGGAAAATACATCATCAACAACAACATAATTTTATACCGCTTTCCAATTTGGATGCAGAAATGAGTAAAATTTTGCACCAAAAAAAAATATCTGATGAAGAGAAATGGAATATGTATCAGCAAGTTCTAAGCAGATATCTTCATTTTGTACAAAAATTAAATTCTCCTATGGAAATTCCCATAATATCTAAAGAAAAGCATCAGGATCAAAATGACGAGAAGGATTTAAATCAAGAATTGGAGCATGGTTGTGCACTTTCGGACCCAATTTACGATGAAATATTGGCGACCATCCCTAAAAAGTTTCATTCAAAAGCAGACATATTGTATCTCCGTCTGAAAACAAGTAGTAATATTCAATGGAATTCTCAAGGAGAGACCAAAATTTACAACAAGGTTATCCCCGGAAGTAATATCGTAGATCTTATCAGTGATGTTGTCAGAAATCGACAAAATAGTAATCCTAGAGGATATGAATATTTTTCTAAATTTCTAGGCAATGTTAATATTTCTCAGGAGCTTATTGGTAATTCCCGACGGTGGGAATTAATAGAAAAATTGAAAACTGATTTATGTAAACAAGTAGGGGAAAACAAAAATGTTGAAACCAATTGGCTAAAGTATTAATAACACTCGCACTTCCCGTTCATATTATTAGTGAACTATGGATTCCACTTTGAGGAACATCTATTACAGCATCTCCAACCCTGCGGGGTATTCAACTGTCAATAGGTTATGGGAAGCAACAGGAAAAAAATATTCCAAAAAGAAAATTGAAGAATGGTTACAAGAACAAGAAACATACACATTACATAAGCCATTGAGAAGAAAATTTTCTCGAAATCGTTATATTATTAACAACATTGATGACTTATGGCAGGCAGATCTTGTTGATTTGAAAAGTATTAGTTCCGAAAATGAGAATTACAAGTATATGTTGACAGTTATCGATGCATTTTCGAAATATGCATGGGCAGTGCCTCTGCTCAACAAAACAGGTACCAACATAATGGAAGCATTCAGAGTTATTCTTCAACAATCAAAGGGAAGAAAACCTATTACTATTCAAACAGATAAAGAAAAAGAATTTCTCAATTCTTTAGTTCAAAAATTTTTCAGAATTAATAACATTCATCATTTTACCACTAAGAACCCTGATGTCAAAGCTAGTATTATTGAAAGATTCAACAGAACACTAAAGGAAAAAATGTGGAAGTATTTCACAGCAAAATAGTCATATTGCTACATTAACCAGTTACCAAAAATGTTAAGGGCGTATAACAGTGCCAAACATAGAAGTATTAAAATGGCACCAAAAAATGTAAAACCAAATAATATTCTAGAAGTATGGGAAAATCTGCGCAGTAGCACCTCAAGAGCATCTTCAACTTCAAAAGAAAATAGGAATTCTCTACAGAAAGGAGATTATGTCAGGATTGCTAGGGAAGTATCGACATTTGAAAAAGGATACATAGGAAAATGGTCGGAGGAAATTTTTAAAATTATCTCTATCATATCACGTACCCCTACTGTTTACAAGATTGAAGATTTAAATAAGAACAGTATTGATGGAACATTCTACCGACAAGAACTTCAGAAAGTACATCTACCGGAAGAATTTAAAATAGATAAAATAATAGATAAAAGAGGAAAGGGTAGCAGAAAAGAGGTGTTCGTTAAGTGGAGAGGATATCCATCCACTATTAGTTGTTGGATTCCGTACTCTAGTCTGAAAAATATAACATGATGTCTTCTTTTTACATAACACTACCTAGTAATAGTTCTATGAACTTATTTCCAGACAATACACTATCAAATTTTATAACAAAACTTCCAAAGCAGATAGAACTTCAAGGATCCTGGGAAGTTGCTGCTGCATAAATTCATTACCCTAATTTTATGTACAACATAACAGAAAGGCAGAATATAATCTACTATAATATTAATCCAGACACTGCTGATTGGAAAAAAGTTAAAATACAGGCGGGATATTATCGAGACGTGACACATGTGGTAGCAGCAATTCAAAACTCTGGTGTTCCCTTTAATATCTCTCTTTTGGATGATCCTCATATTCTTTTAAGATAGAACGGAGAAATTCTGAGAGATATGAAAAATTCACTATTATTTACTGAGATCAGATTTTCTTCTGATCTTCAAGACAATCAAATTTGATGGACATCAACGTATACACTCATCGTCTCCCACAAATTTAGCTCTGGGCGTACCACAACAAATGTTTATCTACTGCGATATATTGGAACCTCAAATTGTAGGAGATTCATTCGCACCTCTTCTGAAAATAGTGGGTACAAATGTTAGACATTTTGTGTTCGGCAGTGACGCACACATCGAGTTTCACTCTCTACAGTATATTCCTCTCATGAAAAAGCAATTTGATACTCTGGAAATAGATATTAGGGATCATACAGGGGAGAAAATACCATTTATATTCGGGGAAGTGTCATTAAAGCTTCACTTCAAACGCTCTCTGCAATAATGAACCCCTACATACATCATTATCACAATCTTCATGGTGGCGGTGTTTCAAACATATATCAAGGTGCACCCTTCCAGAGAGGTCACGGAATTGGAAGTTTCTTTGGCGGCCTTTTCAGATCTGTAGTTCCACTTTTAACCAGGGGTGCAAAAGCTGTTGGCAGAGAGATGCTTACCACAGACATGAATGTGTTGGGCGATATATCGCAGAACCGGCCGGTTAAACATTCACTTCATACAAGAGTAGCAGAAGCAGGAGAAAGACTGAAACGTAAAGCTGAAGATAATATTAATAAAATGACTGGTTCTGGTCGGAAGAAGAGAAATATCGCAAATAATAATAAAAAGCAGAGAAAATCGACAAATACAAACACCGTAGGAAGAAAGAAGAAAACTACAAAATCAAAGTCAAAACAGACAGTCAAGAAAAGCGTTATAGATATATTTGGTTGAGAAATTTTATTAACGTCAGCCAACAGAGTATGAAGTTCTCAGTACTATTCTGATTGTTGAAGGAAAAGGTTCTCTTGGATATGTCATTTATTAGTAACATATCGTGTCAATGTGCAAATTCGGAACTAGAGATATTCTCTGTTCCCCCGACTCAAACAAGTATACTATCTGGACAATTCATATCATATAAACCTCTGGCTTCTTTATCGGATGATGCTCCTGTAGAATTTTCAGTTCCTGGCCATGGTGAAGACTATTTGGATCTGCCACACACCTTCCTTGACCTCAAAGTGAAAATTTTTAATTCTGATAATACAGCTATAACATCTACGGACAAGGTTGCGCCTGTAAATAATTTTTTACATTATCTTTTTAACCAAATTGACGTATTTCTTAATCAGAAACTTGTTACGTCACCATCTCATACTTATCCATACAGAGCTTATATTGAGAATGTTCTTAACTACAACCCTGCTGCAAAGGAATCTCATCTGACATCATGTTTGTGGTACAAAGATACTCCAGTCGACATGGATTCCGTAAACGGGGACGAAAACGAAGGTTTCGAAAGCAGAAGAAGAATAATTTCAAACAGTAAATCTGTAGATCTAATAGGGCATCTCCATTGTGATATTTTTAACCTAGAACGACTTCTTCTGAACAACATCGAGATGCGCGTAAAGTTGATTCGCGCAAAGGATTCCTTTTGTTTAATGGCAGAAGGTACCACTTTCAAGGTCCACATCGAAGATGCTACATTGTTTGTTAGAAAGGTGTCACTCAATCCCAGCATTAAAATTGCACATTCCCATGTGTTACAAAAGGCAACTGCAAAATACCCAATCAACCGTGTGCAGATGAAGATAATTACATTTCCAAGGGGAATTTTAAATAAAACCGTCGACAACTTGTTTCTTGGACAGATACCGAAACGTATCATAATTGGTTTTGTGACAAATTCAGCATTTAATGGAGATTATAGCAAAAATCCCTTTAACTTCAGGCATTTTAATATCAATTTTCTATGTCTGTATGTGGACGGAAAACAAATACCATCAAGTCCTTTACAACCTGATTTTCAAAAGAATCTCTCTCTTCGTGCCTACCAGACATTGTACGATAATACTGGAATTCAGTATCAGAATGATGGAAATGGAATATCTAGAGAAGACTACGGTAATGGATACACTCTATTTGCATTCGATTTGACTCCTGACCTCTCAGCTCACACATCAACACATTGGAATCTTCTACGACATGGGACCGTCCGGATGGAGGTGCACTTCAGTACAGCATTACCAGAGACAGTCAACAGTGTGGTATATGGGGAGTTCCAGAATCTGCTCGAAATAGATAAGGATCGTAACGTCATCATTGACTACACAAATTGAAATCATAAAAGGTGAGTGTATTTTTACTTTATTTCATTTGACTTAAAGATGGGGTTTGCAGTGGTACATTTACAGGGTTTTAATGTGAACAAGTTTTTTTATACCAAAAGAAGAGGGTATATACAACGGTAACGGTAGTCAGTCATATCATTGGTTGATTGAACCCCCGTTTTCCGTACATACACTCTCCTACAAAGACTTGCAATCCATTAAATGATTGCAAAGAAATTATCACGGGCCGACGTGGTTTGACGGAGTTGTTCCTTTTCCCTCATTACAAGGTCTTCTTCAGTATGCTTTAGCACCCTATAAAACACTGTTTTCCAAAGGTTCAGAGAGAACTAATTTCTTAAAACTCCTACTTAACAGACCAGTCCAGGATCTCGACGAATACAACTGCCCTTCCATAAGATTACTTACTAAAGAGACAGCTCCCCGCTGTTTTCACCCATCACACATCAGATCTACATTCTCCTGCTCGCTCTCAAACGCTTACGTACTTGCACGTTGGAAATATGAATACAATGGAACTACTTCTTCCTCTTCAACATCTCCCCAATCATAAACATGTAGGGGTATATGCCTCTGACATGGTTCCTCACACTGTAACCACGCCAGCTGCCATAATTATAAATACAGATCCAAGCCATAAACCTGGAACCCATTGGGTTGCCATTTACATAGACTCTTCAAGAAAGGGGGAATATTTTGATAGTTTTGGAATACCACCACAAACATCTCAAGTGCGTAATTTTCTACAAAATAATACTTTATCATTTTTGTACAACCCAATTCAACTACAGGGTATCAGCAGCAATGTATGTGGACATTACTGTTTGTTTTACATCGTACACAGAGCAAAGGGGAAACATTTAAACACATTCCTTTCACAATTTACAAACAATACATCGTGGAATGATAGGTACGTCAAGATAAAAGTCTCGCCCTATGTGAAGAACATACAACATCGGGATTATAGGAATAAATATCCTCAAATTTCTTACCCGAGGTAAAAATCATTCTTACATCACATCTTTTAATTATTGTTTTATTTTGAGTGATGAATTACCATTTCACTTATATCATTTTAATAATTTCATTTCAGGAGGACATAAATGATGAACTGATTAAACCTAACAGAAGAAGAAGAGGAGGAGGAGGGAGAATTTCGTCTTCGGGATGAAAGAACCTTCAGCAATTACCAGACATAGAATGTGTTTTTGATTTTCATTTTTCCCGTATGCCTTTCTTTTCACCAACAAAATAAATTTATTGTGTTCATATTACTGCGTATTGTTTTAACTGTACAGAATAATACCAAATATATTGTAAATTATGCAGAATAATATAAAATATATTGTAAATTATGCGTTCAAAAAATATGTTTAATTAATTGATTTTTCTCAAACTTGTATCAGACAATTTACTGTTACTATTGTGGTAAACAGATTGTAGTAGCATTAGTTATAAGAAATAAAACATGTGTTAACATTACCTTTTTTCTGAAATTATTGTTTCCTTACAAATCGATACACCTTCTGGAATACTTTTTGTTTTTCTTTCATGATACAATTAGTTTGCTAATGCAAATACGAAGGGGGCCGCACGTTGTAATTTCTAGTGAAGCTCTCGCACAGTGAGACAATTTTCAATGTGTGAAACCTACTCTAGAAAATACTTTACCCACTGCGTATCTGAACTAGCAACAGAATAATATCACGGGGGTGGTCAAATAAAAAACAAACACATACATTTCAAAATTATCATTTATTTTTTTCCTCACATTCTTACACATTTTCAAGTTGTTGTTCTTTCTTTTTTTTGTTACTTAAAATTGAAAAAGTCCAGCGTCCTAGCAGTAGCCAATAACGTAGGGGCCAAGCTGTCAATTATCATGTCCTTGCAAAGATACTCCACTTCAAGCAATAATCGTTCAACATCGATGCCAACACAGTCACTTAAGACAACATCAGATCCTTTGTGGGCAGCAATAAATTCCGGCTCGAGGCATCGGTGAATCTGGGAATCATCCCGGCAAGCATCGCAACAGTCACGCACATTCTCTGCACATCTTGATAAATAGCGCCCAAACCATTCGGCTACAGGTTTCTCATTCTTCTGCATCTGCACTATCGCATAATCAACACACGGGCGGAGATTTAGCAGTCCTTCCCACCCTTTCTTTGCTAAACACACACAGGAATTATACTCCACATTGAAAACAGGCTCCAAACTCAACACCTTGGTACCGTGGAAACGCCAGAAACGAACGTTCACATTCACTCCAAGTTTTATAGCCGGAGGGCGTTTTGAACTATCGTTCTCGAAATACTCATCCACAATCACTTGCACATTCATCAGAGTGTTCCACTCATCCACGTTCAACATTACACCCTGCTGACCACATTTGAACAAACGAACAAAAGCAGAAACGTCTTTCAGTGGGTCCAAACCAACAACAAGCTGTTTCGATGCCCCCTCGTTCAGGTTATAACATACCTCCAATAAACCTTGGCGAATTGGCTTACGTTCAGGCTTTTCCATTTCCTCTTCATCCTCCTCGGTTTTATTCCCTTCATCTTCCACTTGCTTCTCTAACCTCTTCGTCTGCTCTGGCCGATTCTGCTTAGCATCTTCCTGTCGCCGCGTTTTACCAGCGCGATTAAAAACGTTCCTTCCCGATGCAGAATTCATTACTCCCAACTTACTCCTACAACAACTTGCAGAGAAATGATGCTCCTCGACTTCACCAAAATCTACGATATCGTTATCTTATACGTCACATAGCAAGTGCAGACATGCTCCATGGAAAATTCCAATAGCCTACGTCAACGTAAACAGCCTTGCCTCATCCGAAACAGAGGTCAACTCACGGTATCCGACATCATCCATGTGGACAAAGTGATGTCACTCGCCATAAAGTCAGGATATAACATGTGCTTCAACGTGACAACCATTCCACATCAACCGGTGACGTCACATGTAGTCTTCGATGGCTACATCCATATGGCGTCACAAAATTTCGACCAATCACAGCCATTCGACAATGTGACGTCACACTCTTAGGTTAACTCATGGTCTTCAAGACTACGTCCACACAAAGCCACGCCCACCTCATGACGTCACAAAAATTTCGACCAATCCGTGACGTCACAAAAGTTAGGTTAACTTAGACCCACCAAGACTACGAACATATAGCCACGCCCCCCGTAGTCACGTGACAGCTCTCGACCAATCAGATCTTGTTCCCGGGAGCCTCCATACTACTAATAAATATATATGTAAATAAATAAATACATATATACATAAAATAAAATAATCAATGACAATTTTATCAATTTATTGGCCCTTTGCTTACTTTTTTAGGCTTTCGTTGTTAGGTCTAATGAGATAAGTAGACCGCCAGTGATTCTTGAAATGTAAATTAGCCCTCAAACAAAAAAGGTTGGCACCCCAGCTTTACGGGAATGAGTGAATTTCAATAGCAACTTTTGCTACAGACTTAGACAGCACACATAACGATTAAGTGAGTATTTCAGGATATGCATAGCTTTGCCTTTTTTTGCCGGTGACTGTACATCTGAACACGGGATCTCTGGGTTCTAATTCCACGCCACATACGGTCACTTTGCTGCAATCATTCGGTTAAATTACTCACAGACTTACAGAGTATTAAACATATTACTAAATGTATTTCTTTCGTTGGAATTCCTGTCCAATTTTAGTGTCAACCGATAGCAAGAAATCACTCTCTGAAAAGTTTTGACACAATTTAGTGTTTATTTCCATCATTTTTGACGGGAATTGCTAATGTTCTGTCACTGACGTGGAAATTGGCGAAACAGGCGAAACACCGACGTGTCACGCAGCAAATACGGGTTCACAGGATGCTGGTGGAATTTCATTCCACTCCTGTTGGAGTATAAAGTGTGAGGTACAGTTCCAATCGTTTGTATTCCCAGAAATAGTATCTTAAACGAGGCCAAATGGTGTGAAATCAGATCACCTTGCTCTCGTTAGCCTCTAAAAACCCTTTCATGGTTTCTCTCGAATGGTCAAAACCTTGTCTTGTATGAAAATGCAATAGACAAAGCTATTCCCACCTACCTCCAAAATGGCTGGTATCTTTGGCCCTCTTGGTGTTAAGTCCTTCTGTTTCGGGTGTATTCCATTTGGGCTATTTGGCAATAATTTGGCCCGTGTCCAAAAATTATATTTCCACAATAACATTATTCTTTAAACTCGCTCGTAATTTAAATGCCAGTAAAACACATAAGAAATCATAGCAACAAGAGAAGAATTGGTATATGCGATTGTTGAAGTCATCATTATTTACTTAACACAAGCATATAAATACATATGATTGATTCGGTGTATTTTATTGCCATTTTCTGTCACTTTTGGCTAATCGCGAAGATGGGATTGAGAGAGGATAAGATGAAATTGGTGAATGGACATTCACAAACACTCATGCCCAGGCCGGGATTCGAACCCGGGATACCTGCCTTCGTAGCGCGATTTGCTAACCACCCCTCCACGGAGGTCGACACACACACACACACACAACGATTGTAATAAATGTCACGTAGAGATTTGTCACAGATAATTTTACTGGATATGATCGTAAAATGCCACTTTGATAAGTAAAATAATAATTTGATTCTGAACACACACACTTTTGTAATTAAATATAATGAACATCGCACCAGCGTCTCTTTCTAAATGAACAATTGTTTAATACATATTAGTAACATTCCTTGATTCTTGGTTATAACCTTCAGCTTCCATTTTTCGTATTTAGTATCACTTTTCCTACACTTTTGACTAATCGCGACGATGTGGATGAGTGATGATATGATATAATTGATGAATGGACACTCACAAAGAACACCCATGCCTAGGGTGGGATTCGAACTCGGACCCTCTGCCGACGTAGCAATCTGATAACCACTGCGTTAAGGAGGACGTCCTTCAACATGTCTTGTATCTTGCTCTTAGGTACAAATACGACATATATAAATTAATTGTTTATACACGAGATCTGTATTTCAGACCAAGGAACAAAAACCAATGATTTGCTGATGCCTCTGAAAATTTATGATACTGGCCGCCCCTGTGAGAAGTCATTACATAGGGTGTTCACATGAAACCTCCCTGATTTCAAATTGCAATTGTGAGGAAACTCTTCGACACAGAGCCTTGCGGTTGCGGTATCACGTGAAGAAACTAAATATTTTTTCACTTCTACGTAGGTTTCTTTCGTAACCCTTAAAATGTCTAGACGATCCCGATACTCTATCTCGATTCACTATCGATCTGACTGTCGGTTAGAGTCCAACACAGATATTTCTGCCGTGCGATGCGCGACAGAACTAAAGAAGCAATGTTGCTAATGGAGCAGATAGAAAAATCGCTGCAGTGCGCCGAAGCACAGCTGTTACGTACAACAAGCAAATTAGAGAATTCAGGTGTATCTAACGTTGAGTTTTAAACGTCATGCATTATACCAGGACTAGGATTAATATGTACTAACAAGTGGCTTTGTATGTAGCTACATACACATGGACTAAAAATTTGCAAAATATGAACTAACACATACGTAAAATTACCAAAAATGCTGCAAAGAAGACTTCTTCATACGATTCCTTATTTGAGTGATTTCAAACAAAATAAAAATAAATATTATTTTTCATTGCAATAAAGCACTGGTGGAGGTCTAACTGTTCACTCCCCAAATCCGTATACACTGGTACGGAACTGCAACGGCAGATAACAACATGCCAACGTGTTAAACCGCGACAATTGGACCACAACACTCCTCCTCAAGCAGTATTATTATTTCGTCTCTGTGATCGGCGAAAGTCGGTTGCCTTTGTTCTACATTTACAAACGATGCCGGCTTCCACAACAATAACAAGTACATATACTGCCACTAGACAATAAGCTGCGCGGCTTTTTCTTTTGCTATGAACCAGGGCTGGCGCTAGTCATTTTGCCTCCCTGGGCGGAGGTGGTAGATGCCGCTCCATTTCGAAACCCCCCCTCCCCCTCGGTCATTACGCAGCAACAGGAAATTGAAAATCAATATATTCCTAAGTAAAACATCAAAATATAAAATAAATAATGAGACTTCTTATGCTATTTCAATACTATTAAGCGCAAAATAATATCTCGCTCGACCACAGTTTTCAATAGGCTTATTTTTTTCTTCTCTTCAAATTTTGCCGCCCTGGCCGGTGGCACGGTTGCCCTCCCCTTCCGCCGGCCCTGCTATGAACTTGGTCACCCATCAAAGCATGGCAATTTTAACACAGAAAACAATATGCATCGGATTAAGCAGCAAAAATGACAGCCTCCTCTTCCTCCACCTAAATCCCATCTTTCGCAGCAAACGTCGCAAACTCTCTTGACTTCCCGCAAAATGTATGTCCGCCTGTAATTTGACATGCAATTTTTTCAATGTCGGCACTTCATTTTCACGCAGAGCGTAGTCGTATATGCGCCTACGGATAACGTTTTCATCGAAAGCGTCCACTGACGATTTGGTCGCTGGTCTTTGTCGTTCTTTCCCGGGAGTGTGGAATGATGTGGAGGGGCCTTCTGACATCTCAAGAGATTGTCTTTCGTTCATGATAGCCCTGATTGTTCGTTCAGGAACTCCAGTCGCAGCCGCTGCTCTCTTGCCAAAATGCTGTATTGGGATGCTAACACCTTGACTGGCTTCCTCCTTCATGAACTCGTGCACGTTGCTTAGAATTTCCCGAGCTTGGCTATGCAAGGTTTTTGATTTCAACTTTGACAGAACTGGAGGCATTATGGAATTTAACGTTCATTAACAAACACACACTTTCACATACACACACGCAATACACGCACACAACGTCAAACCGGTAAAATACTTAGTATAAAATAAAAATATGGTGCTTCCAATCCAACAAAACTCACCGTAATTTTACCTGCCTTTCCCCTTCCGTGACAGAAATAGTGCTTCATTAATACAGTTGGCAACACTAGTTACTAGCTAGCCAATGAACATGCACTGCATAAAAGAAGCAACCACTACGCCGTGCTATATTGCCACATTACCGTCCCTGCCGAACGGTGTGAACCGCGACCTGGAGCGCTATTCAATTGTTTTCAATGATGTTTGCGCGAGTGTGTCCAGGAATGGAATGACAATATGGCAAGAATGGCGAAGGTTGGCGAGCAGCATAGAACACGTGATGCTAAGAGAGAGGGAGACGAAACGAAAATTGGTATGTGCGCAACAGCAAAGATATGTGTGTTGTACTCTAACACTCCGAGTGGCTACCGTTCAAACGCACGTATGAAATGTCTTTGGACTGAAATTGACGATTTCGTTTCCGCATATTACACCACGCACTGAGCTCTTGTGCTATCGTCATCGTTGCTAATTACTCACCACCTGAAAAAAACTTTCTTAGTTGCTTTAAAGGATGCCGCAAACCGCAAGGCTCATGTTCAATAGTTGCACGGAAAACAGTAGATGTCACATTGAAGAAACTTCTAAAATATTGATGATCCTACTTCAGCACAATTAGCAACTTACACAAGTTTTACAGAATAATATAACATGTTTTTTTACTTTCTTTCAACGTTAGAATTTTATTTCTCAAAGTTGACTGCTAAAACTTTATTATATATTATTTCTTTGCTTTCCTACATAAATACATCTTTAATATTTCTTTAATATTCTTTAAAGTCAAATTCACTTTGTAGACTCAAGATGGTTTAAGATCCAGATGTCCAAGGTGAAAAATGACACTGTTTATTGTAATTAAAACGTTTTAAAAAATGTTAGATCTTTTCACACGAGTGCATTTTCTAAATCACACTATTGCTCGCACTACATGCTGAAATCTGAAGTTAGAATTTTATGCATCGCACTCGACTTGTAGAACATGAATACACACCCCGATCGAAATGTTTCGCTAACAATTTGCAACATTTTATATTTTCCAAGTTCTAACATTTTAAAATATTTCTGTAGATGACACAGCGTATGAGTGTCACAGCAATGTGGAGGTGTGGTCCCAAAACATGGCTACTTATATAGTTTGAGCTGGTTTGATAGTTCGAGGTTTTTGACAATAGAGGTCAGCTTCATCAATTAAGTTTTGACGTCAGCAGTCAATACTGGCTTGGTTCCTGTTTAGCATCCGAGAGGTTCAGCCCCTTTTCTCTGATGGAGCTTGAACTCATCGTGGAGGCACCGTGGACTATTGGTCCAAGATCTTCCTTATCCTTTCCTGGGTCCTTTAGATTAAATTGTTATGTCATTTCAACCAATTCTTTTCACTTCACCATTTTTCGAATGTTAATAAATTAGTAACTTACTTTTATGTTCTTTAAGTATTTAAAACTGTAATTTTTAATTAGCCTCGAGCGGTGATTTTATGAAAATTGCTGTAATTTCTGTTCTAATTCAAAATCCATTTCATCCAGATAAAAAAATATTCTTCCTTTTCGCTTATTACTACAGTGCTCAAAAAAAGTTTAGCATATTCAGGATTTGTGATCATTTTATTGTACTAAATACATGGAATCATATTCAAGAGTACAGGGGAGACATACAAACAGAAAGAAAACAGTGCAGCCATGCAGAAGAAACAAAATCACACCAGAAGCACAAGATTGAAAATGTGGGATGCGAAACACAAAAGAAAGGCAGTGCAATACCATGCACAATAGCAACATAAACAAAATAAAGATAAAACACGAATGTAAGAGTAATATAAGTATGAAATTTGATTGCCATTATTTATAGAATTAAAATCTAACACTTAATAAAAACATTTAAACTATAGCCTCTCTCTCTCTCTCTCTCTCTCTCTCTCTCTCTCTCTCTCTCTCACTATATATATATATATATATATATTGATGCGTTCACTGGTTTCAATTACTTAAACTACGGGGATCGTTACTGTGAACAATTTAGGGGTCAGATGGTAGAGCTAGGTTACGTTTTATGGTCCCCATACATCTCGCTGACAGCAGGCTTCTGGCAGGGAGTGGAATGATTTCAAGTGATGTAGACGACGTACATCTTACCTCTCGGCCAAGCGGTTCAGTGTGGACGCCAGGCGACAGAGCACGGAGTCCTGAGTTCGACGGCCCACGGTCTTCTTGCCCGTGGCTTGGCGACAAAGCACACGCTGGTCTTGAAGTATCGGCCCTAGAAAAGGCGCCGGGACGATGGTCTGACCGACGGCTACAAGTTGCAGGCCGTGGTACTGGAGATAGTCAACTCGCGTATGTACTGCGGTTGCCTTAGGCGAAAGCTTCGTCTCGGTTTCCCGAGCCGGGCTGAGACCTGGAAGGTGTCGAGGTCTTCGTCTAGTATTCTTCTGGAGGTTCTTTGAATTCTGAGACTTGACTGAGCCTCTTATTCTGGTGCTTAGCTCTTTTAAGCTCCTGGCAAATACTTCCTAGCTGCTTGGACAGCACTTCCGTATTTGCCAGCCGATGAAGGGCTTGAACCCGGTAGTATCGAAGAATGCCGTGTCTCCTGACGTCATGTGTTTCCGCTATTTGTGGAATGTTACCTTCTGTTTGTAAATTGTCGCTTGTTCGAGCACTGATGTCTGGCGAGAGATTTTACCTTTTTTACAGAGTCGCCCTTGAATCGTTCCACAATATATACCCACACACAGACTCAAAAAAATCCTGGGTACGGGCCTGCCGAAACCCTTGAGATGTGGACATACATACTGACTCTCACGTATAAACATTAGTTTCAAGTCGCGGCTACTTGTGATACAGAAAAGCTTGCAAATAGAGTTTTATTTTTAATTAAATTATATATATAAATATAGGACCACTTATTTGCTTGTAGGCGACTATGAATTTCTGCACTAGTTGTGACGGCGTAAACTATATTCTCAAATTTGTAGCATATCGTGGATTCCGCGTCGTCTGCTCCGCCATGTCTACTGAACGGGTTCACTGCAGCGAGCGTACTTCCCAGGCGATCAAAACTATGGCGCCCGATCGCTGAGCCTCCAGTACTAAGCGTGCTGTTCGGAGCACCGAATCACTGAGCCGCTGAGGAGCGGCTCACTCCGCCGAACGCGACCATTAAATCTGGAATGCAAGGTCAAGACAAAGATTCAAGAATAAAAATATGGGTAAATATCCAAGCCAACTATCGTAAATTTTTAGTAAATTTTTCACATGAGAAATAGACAATAATTTTTACTTATTTCGTCTCCCTTTAGGGTTTGGGCCCCTCCTGCCTATATGTTAAGCCCGTTTTGACGTATACATTTAAAATATAACTTTCAACTAGAATTTAAAGCCCGTTTTAAAAAAATAATTACATTTTATTGCCTTTTCCATCTGTTTTCCTCACTTCTATTTACATTTTTCGTATAAGCCCCATGGGAGGCGAGGCCCCTTCAGTCGTGAGGCCCCGGGCGGTCGCCCACTTCGACCATCCCTTGCTACGCCACTGTATTTGTGTAAGTATTCATGTATGTATGCATGTATATAATTCATATCTTAGCAAGTGTGATACGAAACGTCACGAAGAATAAGTATAACGAATTAGGAATTACTTGATTTCTTTTCATTTCGTTGGCTCTATGGTTTTACAATAATAACAATAACATAATGGACTTATATAATCTTATAAACAAACCAGATGAGAAGTCTCTACGAACTGCAATTTTTATATCAATTGTCGGAAATTTATTTTGTTGCATGGGAAACAATGGATGTCGCTTTGAAGAATGCTTTGTAATGATGAAGTGATTACTTCATCATAGTCAGCAACTTACACAAGCTTTACTGAAAAAAGTAACATTATTTTTACTTTCTTTCAACACGTAGAATATTATTCTCAAAGTTGACTGCTAAAACTTCAGTGTATACAGAGTGTGGGATTTTCCTTCAAGAATACTTTTTCCAATATTTCTTTAATACTCTTTAACGTTAAATTCACTGTAGACATTGCAGTAGGCTTCGCGTCCCGATGTGAAAGGTCAAAAATGATACTGTTAAATGTAATTACACAATGAAGAAGGATGTTTAGATCCTTTTCAAACTAGTCCATATTCAAAATCAATCTATTGCTCGGACATGTTGAAATCTGAGCTTTGGGCTGCGATTTATTATTGAACTCGACTCGCACTGAGTGTCCCAGTTAAAAGTGGCCCGGCTTAAAGACATTTGAGGCAAATGATGGCTGTACTGCACGAGTAAAATGGAATAGTCCATTGTAACGTGAACCGTGGGGTATAGGTGTAGTAGCTATGAAGAAGAAGAAAGACAATAAGTGTAGTGTGGGGTATGAGGGGTAACCTTCCACGTAGTACACCCTGGACTGCAGACTAACGAGGCTCTGGCGACTGGCCTCATGGCCAGTATAATAATTCTATGTCGTCCTGTGTTTTGTCCTTATTTGTGCTGAGCGCCCTTTTTAGCCTCAGCTTTTAACCAAGGTAAGGAAATTTTAGTTTTCAGACACGCTTTTATTTTTGTTATAAGGGGGGCTGGACCCCGTATAGTCTGACGGGTGTAAAATAGCCTCAGTGCTGACGCAAGCAAAAATTGAATAGGTAGGACTTGCTTCATTTTTGTATGTTTTCTTTATTTTACTTTCAGGTAGGTTAGGTTAGGAATGTCCTGAACACTGCAAATCAGAAAAGTGACTCAATCAGGACTTTTAGAAGAATGATACTCCTAACCTAACCTAACCTAACCTAACCTACGTGAAGGTAAAATAAAATAAAAACATACAAAGGATCAGTCCTTCCGATTTTCATATGTCGAGGATGTGGATACCTACTGCCGTGATTAAATGTGGAGGAATACTACACCTGTACCGAACCATGGTAGGTACTCAAGGTTATCAGTGTTGTGCGATGGAAACACATATGTTAACAAGATTAACTGCATTTATTACACAAACTCACAAACAACGTAACACTTTACATTATAACGAAACTACGTTCCCCATTCCAGGTTCTGTTTGTACAGACTCATGTCTAGCAACAGTAGCTTGTTTCTTCTTCCTCTAGGAGGCAGCACTACATTCCTCCCAGAGTTACAAAAAAAATTAACAAGGGTACCCGTATCTGTCAGGGGGTACCTTAATCCTGGTTGATCTTCTAGGCACATGAGGAGTGGATGTTGGTCGTGGAGCAGCGTCAGCGTCTGGGGGTTGATGGACATCAACGTCTGGTTCAGGTGGGGTAATTTTGGAATCTGAATTTCGATTCTCCGCCGCGCCTTCTGGTCCGGGTGGACTATCATCATCCCAGGTTTTGTTGTCTGTGTGTCCTGTGACGAATCCAACGTGAATGTACCACTCTTTGAGTTCCATCGGCAAAGCGCACTTTGTATAGGTGAGTTCCACCCAACCTTTCTCCTTGAAGTTAGGTGACAAGTGCTTCGGTGATTGAATCCATACGGTTTCAGTAGGTGAAAATGTCCTGTAAAAAAAACTGTTGGCAAAAAGAACGGAACTTTAGGCTGATAAATGCCGGACCATTATCCGAAACTATTGTTTGTGGAATTCCGAGAGTCGAGCATGACTGAAGGATCCAGCGTATGGTCTCCGGTGTATCTAAGGAAGATACTGGCCAGACATTTACCCAGCCACTATAAGCATCCACAAGTAAAAGGAATTTTCTCCCAGCCAAGAAGAAATAGTCTACGTGGAGTCTTTGTCCTACAAATCTAGCTTCCGGCCACTTATTATCTGGATCTTTCTTGATCCTGGAACGTGTGGATTGGCATGTTTCACAAGTCTGGATACAATGTTGTATATCCCTTGTCATCTTGGGCCACCATGCTTGTGATCGTAAGTTCTCCATCATCGTCCTTTCCCCAGGGTGGTTCGAATGGAAGAGTTCCACAACCTTCGAGCGAAGCGATTGTGGGATGACTAACCTCCCCATCCACCACAGACATCCTGCCTCTAGCGAGAGAAGGTTTCGCCTTTCGTAGTAAGGGTAAATATTCAGTGACGTGCGGTGACGTCGGCACTTGGGATAGCAGTTAGTGGCGTGCTCAAGGGGGGGTGGGGTTGGTGTGGGTCACACCCCTCCCCCTTTAGGGCCCAGTATTCCTAAAAAAAGAATGTCAATAACAGGAAAAGATTACAAAATGATGAATGAGTACTAAAAAAAATACACGTAAACCACACCCACATTCGAAAATAAAAAAAAAAGATTTGGTTTGACTACTAAGCCAGAGATCATGGGTTCGAATCTCCGCTTGGCCATGGGTATTCTTTGTGTGTGTCCCTTCATCAATTTTATCGTATCATCTTCGCGATTAGCCAAAAGTGGTGGAAAAACGAAGTAAAATAAACCAAATCGAGCAATCAATCAATGATTTGATTCTTTTTTGTTACTTAGCGTCGCTTTTTTGTCACATTTGGTTAATTGCGAAGATGATACGATAAAATTAATGAAGGTACAAACACAAAGAACACCCATGCCCAGGACGGGGTTCGAACCCGGAACTCCTGGTGTCGTAGCGCGCCGTGATAACCACTCCCGCACAGTTGGTTGATTTGGTGTTTTAAGTCCACTTTATGCACAGAAACAAAACAGGAAACAAAACACAATTTTTTGTAGTTCTTCAATAATATTCAATTGGCTTTTTGAGTTCTGAGATACATTTTTCATTCCAAAGTATTTTATTATTCACTGCAGAGTACAACACATAGGACAAGAATGCGCACTCATCACGGGTTCGAATTCTGGCCTGGATTGTTCATATGAGGTCCCTTCATCAATTTCATCATATCATCACTCATCCTCATTTTCGCAATAACCAAATGTGCCAGAAAAGCGAAGTAAAATAAACCAATCCAACAACAATATGAACGCGCGTTCTCTTGCCCAAATAAATACATCCGTATTAATGACTGTTAGACACCAAGAGTAGTAAGTATATTTAAATAAAACACTACTAAAACGAGAGTGAGAAAGAACCCGAGCACATATTTGTAATTTAATCATTATATATACATCCCATATTATACATACATATTGTACAACGTGTAAAATGTTGTGTAAATACAGAGAACTGCAGAAAATTTTACCATGAGTTCTTTAGAGGATTTACAAAAAATCTATGATAAACCAATCCCCTATCTGTCCTATAGGAGATAGACTGGGGGACCTGAAAGCACGGGCTTTCAACCATTGAAGCGGGGAGAGGGGGCAAGGGAGGTAGAGGTAAAAATCTTCCTTTTCTTTTGGGCGTCCGTTTCTACCTGGAAACTGGTCAGGCGGAAGAAGATGTATCCAGCCAGCTTTGCCCGCAGAGAACACCGATGGACGAGAAGAGCGTGGAAAAAAAGGTGTTGCATATGAGCTGTGGTGGCTTTAACAAGACAATAAATATTGTGATTTGAATATAATTCGAGATGTGAGATTGGTTATCTATCTCTGCTAGACTAGCTACTCCTCAGTGCACGTCACTGTAAATATAGGAATCCTTTATCCGTTGATTAAACCTTTTCGGCCAACCCCTTTTTACATATGTTCCAACTTCGGTTATCACTGGATCAGCATTGGTGTGATCAGCGATCATCTGTAGAGAAATTGGCGTTTAGGTGCCTGTCATGCAGTAACACAATGTAGCTTCCTCATCTACTGGGTCTTCTGTGGGACAAGGTAACCTGCTGAGCATGTCCGCCACAGGTAAACGTGATGATGTCGTCACTACGTCGTAGTTAAATCCGGATAGAAAGAGAGACGAACGCAGTAGTCTGTTCGAAGCGTGCTTGGAGATTGACTTCCCTGGTGAAAATATGAACTTAATGGCACTAGCATCAGAGATTATTTCGAAATGAAGTCCTCTTAGAAATTTTTCAAATTTCCTCACGCCAAATACTACACTTAATGCTTCTCTTTCTACCTGTGCATATCTTTTCTCCACATCACTAAGTGTAGATGATGCACATGCCACCGTAGCGAGCTCACCTTCTACACGATGGCATAATCGGGCGCCGCAACCGTATGGAGATCCATCGTATATCAGCACAATAGGTTTATTTGCATCGAATGGTATTGTGGGTTGCGCTTCTCGTAGTTCCTTTAGAATGTTCCTAAATTCTTTGGATGTTTCAGTAGTCCATTTCCACGAAACATCTTTCTTCAAGAGAGAAGTAAGATGTGGTATCTTAGAAGCGAGATTGTGTATAAATCTTCGATGGAAGTTTAACATGCCGATAAAGGACCTCAACTGTGAGATGTCCGACGGTTCTGGACAGTCCAATATTGCTTCTAAATTCTTACGGGAAGGACTAATGCCTTTCGAAGATATGCAGTATCACAAGTATTCCACTTCGGGTGATAGAAAGGTACATTTGTTGAAGTTGGTCTTCACATTATGTTGCTGAAGTTTAGAGAGGACTAGAAGTATCCTTTCATAGCATTGTGACAATGTATCTCCACCTACGATAACGTCATCGAAGTAAAATGCGACGCCTGGTGTGTCTCCCAAGATTTTAGCCAGCGTCATTTGGAAAATATCGCCACTAACTGTGATCCCGAAGCACAACCGTTTTATCTTATAGAGTCCCAAATGTGTGTTCACTACAGTTATAATTTGTGACTTTTCTGACAAGAGAAGTTGGCAATAAGCCATTTGAAGGTCCACTTTCCGCGGTGGTTCAGTCGGTAACGCGTCTGACTACCATGCTCAAGGTCCCGGGTTCGATCCCCGGCCGGTTCAAATCCGGGAACTTTTCTAACGGTGGAAGCGGCCCCGGCGCCTACCCAGCGTCGAATAACATGGGTACCTGGGGGAAACCCTGGGGGGGTAAAGGCGGTCAGGGGCGTGATGCTGATCACATCACCCCCACTCACGACCGGATCAAGAAAGTGTGGGGCGTTACCCCCACACCCCCTATACGCCTTCATGGCGTGGTGCTATGCACAGGGGAACACTTTACCTTTACCTTTTTACTACGGAGAAATACTGGCAATTCTTCAGTTTAGCAAATATATCATCAGTTTTACTAATGTTGAACTTCATATTTTCTGTCATCTTGTTGACAGTTGATGAAAAATCGACACATAACCTCAAAGACCCATCTTTCTTGGTGACTGCCACAAGAGCAGATGCCCAATCAGAGTAGGTGATAGCCTCCCACAGCCCATGTTGTACTAGTTTCTTAATTTCGACTTCCACTTGTGCCCGCAAACCGTAAGGTGTATCATAGGCTTTCCGGAAAATCGGCACAGCATCTCTTCTCAAAGGTATATCAATTATGTACGGTACAATTGGTTTCGATAGATCACCATCGAAGACCGAAGCAAATTCATGTTTTATTTTCATCCGTAAATGTTCTGGTTGGTCATTTCCCGTAGGGTCAACTAGCATAGAACTAGTCTGCTGTGAATGTAACAGTAAAGTTCTCCAATCGGGCGTAACGACATCTAACCATGAACGACCTATGAGTGGATAGATGAGAAAGTCCTTGCATAAAATAACGGGAAGTAAGTAAGTCGATCCAGAGTGTTTAAGTTTCAGTTCAGCCTGATCTTGCACTGAAAGAGCGTTTTCCTACGCCATATATTTTTATGGAGGAATGGTTAATATCAGTCGTTGGAAACCAATTCCTGAATGAATCTGCTTGGAACAGAGTTACGGCAGACCCTGTATCGAGCTCACATTGAATAAACTTGCCGTTAATAAGTAAATCCTTTAACATTGGATTCTTTGATAAAGGGTAATTTGACGTAGGTGACCCGGTGATGTGTGAGTAAACAACTGTATGAAACGACACTAGGTAACCATGCTGTTTGCTCGCCAGGTGAAGTATGAGAAGTTGACATCTTCAAATTTTCGATTTCAGTAGTTTGTCCTACTTTATTATTACTATTGGGCTTCTGTTTAAACTTCTCTCTCTTCCTACACCGCTTTTTCCAGTGACCACATTTCCTACAGAATGAACAAACAGAATCCTTGGCTGGACAGTTGTCTTTAGAATCATGTTTGTATGTACAGTTAGGATAGCTGTAAGCAGTATATTTCATTCCGTGAATCGTCAGATTAGGCGAACTATAAGTATGTTGTTTTGTATGTTTGTCCCCTTGCACTGTTCTTCTTGGAAATTGGGTTGAGGTGCGTGAAACTGTTGACTCTTGCTTTACACTTTCTGATCGTATTAACAATCGGGTTTCTTTCTCTAACATTTCATTTTGTAATGTCAGTTCCTGACATTGCTGAAAGGTTAGTGACTGTACTGAAAGCAACTTTCTTCTAGTAACTTCAGATCGTATGCCCAATACTATCTGTTCAACTAAAGCTTCGTCCAGATAATTGCCGTAGTTACATTTTATGGCTTGTTGCTTCAGCCTTATGAAATAATCAGAAACGGTTTCACCTTCCTCTTGCACACAACGTCGAAACTTATATCGTTCAACAAACTTATTAGTTACAGGTTTGTAGTGTGACAAAAGACTATCCCTTAGACGAGAATACGACAGATTCTGTACAAGGTCTGGTGCGACTACATTTTTCAAGACTTTAAATGCCTTTGCACCTATAAAGGCGATGAGTATAGGAACTCTCTGATCATCGCTGAACTTTTGAATGATACACAACTGCTCGAAACGTAAGAGATAATCTTCAATGTCCTCTGAATCGTCGTCAAAGGCGTTAAATATCATGTTTGTGTACATATTTATGACTGTAAATCCAAACGCTTAACCTAACAACTATGAAAAGTGAGTTTTCACTTATAATTATACTTGATCTGCATCGGATCACAATGTATCTATGAACGTGACAAAGCCTTTGTACGTTTCATGATTACTACTTGTTTCCACGTTAGAAGGAATCTTGATATGCAGGGTGGCTCAATAAGTCACTTAACACCCCCAGTACAAGGCCACTGCGGCATGGAATGTGAAAATAGCGATGACCAATCATTGCCTGGGGGAACCACATTGACGCCACCCACATGGTCGGCGGCCATCTTGATGTCCGCCATCTTGAATTCAACTTTAGAATTTTAAATAGGAAGGGGGTCGTGCGACATATCAAAATGGGCTAGAATTTCACGATAAATGCAATGGTGAAGGTTTTTTCGACGTATCTTTAACCAGTAAAAAGTTATGACTGAATTCTTGTACCAATTTGCTCCTTTTCGAGGTGTTAGAAAAATGCCTTAAAATTTGTTTAGCGCATCGGTAATGCATCGAGATCAAAGTGACGTCTAGGGAGAGAAGTTCGCATGCCATTGCACACGATTTTAATCGGATACATCCATGAAGAGCTGCGCATTATGGATGGTTGTCGCGAACAATTTACAGTGTGACGATTCCATTGAATTAAAAGTCCTTCACAGTGACAAGGCTAATGTTTATGTTTATAAGGAAGTTCATAAACAGAATATGTGACCCTTGACATCTGATAACTAACTTTGGACAAAAACTGGTTTATAACGTTCCCATAGTGTTCTGGTGTTCTCCCTATTGAAAAAAACTCTGTAAAAAGTACCTTCTTCAGTAGTGTAATTGATGCTATAACCAGGACCACTTACAGGTGTACAAATGATGAGTTCATTTGATTAAACAGCCTGATTTGCCTATACTTAAAATTATGCCAAGATGCCCTTATTCCCCAATTCTTCAAGTGTGATATGCTCTTAATTCTAAGAATTTTGAATCCTAGTGTACAAATGATGAGCCCCCTCAGATTGATTTGCCTACACTTATAAAAGGCACTTCTGTGAGATTGTTGTCCATAAATTTGTTAAAAATATGCCCCTCTTGATATTTTTTTTTGCCCACACCTAAAACTAGGCCAAACGTATTAACACACACCCACACCCACCCCCCCACATACACCCACACCCCCCCACACACACACACACCCACACACACATATTTACTTCCGGTTTAAGTTCAATTGGGCACCAGCCTCAACTTGTATATCTAGTATTAAGATAATGTAATTCTTCTAGAATTGTTCTGTGACTCTCTCATTTCTTACATCATAAAGATAAGATTTTTCCCCTATGAGAATAACACTACATATGGTGTCATCAGGGAGTGTATCGTGGAATTCACAGATAATTTTAATGTTTTTCCTGTCATTAACCACAACTTGTTTTCTTTTTGAAGTGTTGATGACAAACATGGGTCTCTGTGCTTTGAATTCATCTGGTGTGTAATACATGTCAGTATTGCCAGTAGTGACCCTTTTGTATGCTGTAAATGCTTAATATAATTTAAGGAAATCATCCTTGGACATGTCTAAATTATAATTTTCTCTAGGAAATACCTCATTTCTGCCATTTTTAAGATATATGTTCTTGATGTTGCAGTTATCAAATCTACTTGAATTTTTTTCCTGATTATTGTGTCTTCCAGTCTGAAACAATACCACCACAAAATCCGGCATGTCATATTGTATACTGCAGAATGAATTTGTAGCATCAAACTCATAATAAGTACCAGTTGCGGGCTTCTGTACACATTGATATGTATAAAATTGTAAAGGAACCTGTGGATTTTTTATTATATCTGCTTTGTATTTAAGAGCATAACTGGCCTCATATTCAACAACCGGGATTCTTAGCTCCATAGTCTGAATAATGCATTTGCCTTCATCAGGTAGGGTATTAGACAAAGCTTCCCCTGTGGAGTTTAATGTGCTGTACCTCATCAAAGCATTATTATCATTGGCAGCTCTTCTAAATGTGATTCTTAAACCACCCTTCCACATAATATCTTTGTAATCTGAAAAGAATCCTGGCAACAGGCGCATAGGGAACAGCACTGTGTGGTTTTTAGATATAATTTTATCACCAGCCTCAAATCCACCTATT
Organism: Lepisma saccharinum; assembly: GCF_977018435.1. Lineage (NCBI taxonomy): Eukaryota > Metazoa > Arthropoda > Insecta > Zygentoma > Lepismatidae > Lepisma > Lepisma saccharinum. The sequence continues at coordinate 35,850 of NW_028143137.1, read as the reverse complement.
TTGTAGTAAGAAGCCTCGGTTTTGGCTAATTTTAGTGTGGCCAAAGCTGTGGAGGTAATGCCGGGATAATCCACTCTGTTTATAACAACACCATGCTTTCTGATCTCAATTTCAGAGAACAGATGCGGCACAAAATTATCTACCAATCTTATATTTGAATTTGCCGGATAATCTGTTCCATCGAGCTTTACAACATCAAATTTGATGTATAGATCTGCTCTGTGGGGGTGTATAAAGCCATCCCCTACATCAAGATCAACCTCAATCTCTGTGTTGGGTTGATTTAAATTTGCAAATGTCCTCCTGTTTGGGGGGAATGATTGTAGCTCATAACTCTCAATACTTTCCTTTTTTTTTGTATGTATTTTTATTTAAATATTAATCTCTATGATTGCAGTTGTTGTGGCTCCAGCAAAATCAACTAATTCTTCTTTTTCATTAGTGACCATCAACTCAATGTTATCTATTCTATTATGACACACAGGAAAATATAATGTTGGGGATGGATTGTAGATGATGGGTTCCATAAATTCAGAGTTAGGTTTAAATGTTGCAATGATGCCAGTTTGTTTGTGAGTGCCTATGCCATTTGATTTGGTGATCATACCCTCGGCCACATTACAGTGAATATTCAGAGTCTCTATGGCTAAGAATTTAGGTATATTAATAGCAGTGTGTTTGATGGCCGCTTCAAGTTTTGTGTTGTTCTCAAAACCTAACAGCTCTCCTATAGTACCCAGATCCACTGTTTCTGTAGCAGATACAATCTCTACTCTGTGAATGACAGAATTTTGAGTTAATACTATACCTCTGGGTAATTGAGCATTTAGAGTGGACAGATTATATTGCCCTGGAGTGATGACAATATTTTGATCCCCTACTGCAATTTTGTTGTTGTGGTGTGTAATATTAGGGATCAAGTACATGCCATAAAATGCTCTGAGAGCTATTGTTTTGGGATACACTATGTCATCATGTAATTTGAGTTTCAATATTGAATTTTGGCTGGTGAGATGGAATACCCCCATGATGTTTCAGATACCACAGGGCCTTTTGAAAATTTTCAAGTGATGGTTTATTTATTTGAGACATATATCTAAGAACAGATAAACACAAATGTCCACAATTAACATCTTTGAAATTTTGAACACGGGCATTATTGTAATAAAGATTAGCTGATGTTAGATATTTTATTAAATTTTCAGGTGGAACACCTCCAAATGAATCAAACACAAATGCCTCATTGTTAAAATATTTCAGATAACAGATCCAGTGAGTGCCCTGATTTTTGTACTTATCCAAATTAACAATGCCACACTCTTTGTTGAGTGGTTGCTCTGGCAAAGAATCAGACATGTACACACCTCTAAAATTTTTGATGCCCAGTGGCTTGATTAAAGCTTCAATATCTTGGTTTGTAAGCGGCTCTTGTTTTTTTTAAACTTATTCATGGCTCTCTTAACACCTTTGCCTTGTTTCTCCATGGCCAGGTTATGGCGCTTCAATTCATCTAATTCTGCCCTATTTTTCTTGGCATCTATTACTGTTTTTGCTATGGCAGCTGATCCCCCAGCCAAGCTCCCCACAGCCCCAAGTGCTGCTAAGATGGCCGGGATAGTAAATATGAAACCCCCCACATGTGATTGTTTTCTAGATTGTTGTAATTTTTTTAATTGGGGGGTACTAAGCAACAATTTCATACCATGGCCCTTTGCAATAGAAGAATTTTTTTTCTTGCGCTGCTTTTTGGTTAAAAGACTATCAATAGTTTTAAGAGATTTAAGACCTGCATAAGGTATTTGATACATAACACCCTTGGCCTTCATCCTAGGTTTATTATATACATATTCACAGCCCCCACCCCAGTTTTTGTTTGGTGTTCATAGCTATGGTGGTCCCCAATGCTGCTATTTTTTCACTTAAAGAAGCATCTTTGCTTACAAATCTACCAAATGCAGCCTCTTCTAATTTTTTGTCTGCAACATGTCTCTTGTCAAGATCAGAATGTGTGTTGTATGCTATGTCATGGTCTCTACAAGCAGCATCTAGGGGATTAACACCAGGATCACCTCTGTTTAATCTATGGTCCAATTTTGTGCCTGGACCACAATACTGATAGCCTGGAATATGTAGTTCAAATGGCAGCTTGTTTATAATGTCATTAACAAGCCCCCGACCCTCAGAAATATTCCAAAATTTAGGTGGTAGAGTATTAATAATTTTTATAAGATATCCAATCCCCTTAGTGTCATTCACTATAAAATTAGACAATTTTGTGCTTATCATGTCCATAATTCCAACCTTTTCATTGTAAAAATTGTGGTTGCCAGCATTTTCCTCCCCAGCTATCACCAATAACCTATCTACAAGTTTCCTGACATCATCAACCCACACGAATTCTTTCGGCAGGGTGTTGTATTGTTCGATTCCACTGCCAGTCTTGATCTGTGACTATATGGGCTTGATTAAATTGTTGTATTTTGCTCCACTGCTAGACTTGACTCTTTTTTGTGTGGGATCATTGTTCTGGTATAGAGCATCTGATTTTATTAATATTTCTTTGTAATGTTCATAATCTTGATCTGTATAGCTGCCAGGCCTTTTCCTTGTCATCAGTTCCCACAATCCAGGTGTGCCGGGATATTTAACAAAACCACCTCTTTGTCCAAGATGAGATTCTGAATATACAATTATATCATCTCCCATAAATGTTACTCTGAAATTGCCAATTCTATGTATGATGCTACCATCACGCTCTGTGTCAGCATATAAGCCAAAGACCTCATCTTTGTTGTCTTTAGGTGTGCTTAAATATTTTTGAGCAAGATGACCCAATTCAATAGGATCCAGAGTAGCTTCAATTCTTCGAGGAGCAATAGGACTAGGTGTATGAATACTGGAAAGTGGGGTGATTGGATAATCTAATATGTTCCTTGCAGCTACAGGTACAAGCTCTGTGATCAAATTTTGATTTTGCTCTGTAACAGTTTTGATATTTTTACCTAATTCACTAATAGCATCAATAATAGGTTGTTCTGTTTGTTTGTGTTGTTCATAAATTCCTCGGTTCTGTGATTTCCATCCCTTAAATCTTTTTACAAGATAATCTCTTAATTTAAGATCATCAATGATTGGCCTTTTCATGGTTATTTATATATGTTTCAATGTCTAGAAAATTGTTGATTTTATTTCTGTATTTGCCACTATTGGGTTTTCTTGTCATATCAATTGTGACAAACCCATAACTGTCCTGGTTCCAGCACCTACTGCAAAACTTGGAAAAATCATTGTAGCTCAAGTCCCCACCTACATATTCATCATGTATGTGTTTGAGGTTGGTATGATCTTGATGAAACACACATATAAAATTGCTGTTGTCTCGGATCAGCTGCTTCGGTATTTTTGAAAAAGTCTGTGCCAGGTAGAAGCAATCAATGTTTTTGTGTCGGCCCTGTGTAAAGAAATTTCTAACCTTGTTTTGATTATCCAGTATAATGTCATCAAACACAACAACAGAATTATCGAGACATTCATGAAGTGGCTTAACATCTGGTTCAAAAGTGGCAATATCCAATCCATCATATAGCTTCATCAGCTGCTGATATTTTAATTGTTCCAAGCTCTTAGAGAAAACATACAAGTGCCTGTTTTTCCAGTCTAACCAGTTGGGTGCCAATAAAAAATTATCAATCATTAGTGTAGTTTTACCACAAGCCGATGGCCCAACAATAAGACATCTAATATTTTCAGGCAGCAACTTGCCATTTCTCTTAATCTGCTGTTCAGGTTCTGGCAGCCTTTTTATAACATCCCAGGTGCTCATATTATCACTTTGTCTGCATCGATCCAGCTGTTTTCCGGATGACCTAGCCATTTGACAAATAACTTGTTGCCTTTTCTGCGGATGATTTTTTCTATGAGATATGCGTCAGGCTGTTTAGTTTTGGTGAGTTCTTCTTCATAGAACCTGCCTTTGAGAATTTCTCCTCGGTGATCTTTTATTATATATTTGTTAAGGGTCCCAGGTTTAACTTGAACCACTGTAAATAATTCAGTGCTCCAGTTTCTTGTAAAGCCTCTTTTGAATAAGTGCTTATATTTGCTGATTCTTACTTGATCACCCACCTTGTATTTGGCCTTTCTTGTTGTTGGCTGGTATCTAGCATAATAAACAGTGCTGATCAATTTTTGCTCATCAGATGAAGTTACCTCAGAGGGTTTCATGTTGATTGTGGAATGGACCGAGTTGTTATATTTATGTAGAAGTTCTGGAAGAATATTAATCCATTTATAATTACCTTGAAGTGTAAATTGTTTATACATAAGATTTTTTAGGGTTTTGTTGAATCTCTCTACAATTGAGGCTTTGAGATCACTGTAACTCGAATAATGTTGTATTGACTGGCTTTTAATAAATTGTTGGAACACAGAATTATAAAATTCTTTGCCATTATCTGTTTGCAAATAGCGCGGTGATCTTCCACTCTGATTGATGATTGTCCTGAAGGCTTCTGTAACACATTTTCCAGTCTTGGATTTGAGTGGCACAGCCCAGGCAAATTTTGAAAATGTGTCTATGACAGTGAGTAGATACTTGTAGCCCTTGTTGATTTTGTCTAAGTTTTTCAGCTGTCCACTTGCCATCTCAATCAAGTCGCTCTGCCATAAATCATCTATGCCTTTTGTAACTACTGGCAGTCTCTTATAATTATGTCTGGCTTGTCTGTGTAATTCATCAACAATAATTTGTCTAGACATAATTTGTAAACAAGAATATTGCAACTATAGGGTGTTCAGCAGCTGATACTACAGGATTTTCTAAATATAATTTGTCTCCTATTTCTATATATGAAATTCCAGAGAGCCATCATCTTCAGCATAAGCTGTTTCTAATGTATTGGGATCTGTAAAATCCTCTAACTCTACACTGGTGATTTTTGCTTTGTTATCAGCATTTGTTATTGATAAGGTAGGGTAGTGGTGTGCCTGTGGTTGAAGCCAATATTTGATCTTGATTGGTCTAAGTGTACCCCCAACAAAAAACTGGTAATAAAATTGTGCAGGGGACAGCATATATATTTTGCCACCTGGTGTAAATGGTGAATCATATTCTTTGTTGGGGATGCTGTACAATTCAAGAATTACTGTATGTTTTGGATTCTCGATTATGCCGGTTATTTCTTTTTCTGCTGTAAGCAATCTGCTTGTTACAGATTCAAGGTGCTCATTGATGGTCCTAACAACATCATCATGGCCTGGCTTGATCTTTATGTCCACAACAAGTTTTTTGTATTGTTGCACAATTTCTTGTAGCTGGGTGGCAAAAACAGACAGAGCATTTGCTTGATTGGATTCCATGGTCCCTAGCTGTTGCTTGATATTAGCTACAATTTGTTGCAAATTTTCAATAACTGCCAATTTTGAATTTTGAGCAGTAAGATCATGGACCTGTCTTCTGATATCCTCAAACAGGGCATGCAGTTCATTAATATGTTGATTAGTTGGTAGAGTGGCCACTGTCTGAGTAAGTTGTTTGATCTCTGTCTGGATATTCTTGATATCTTCTGATTTCAATATGCGATTCACTGCCCTCTTAATATTTTTAAGTTCCTGTGATGTAGGCAGATTTGATACAGTATTCTGCAAAGATTCAAGTGCCAAATTTACATTGTTTAATTCAGAAGCATCAGCCACATTTTGCATAGCATTTTGGAGCAGGGCTATATCTGCCTGAGAGGGTGTTGATTGTTGTAAAATTTCAAGCTTTGTTTGGATATCATCAATCAAGTGATGAAAATGAGATAACTCAGATTCAGTGTTGAGGTTTTCAAGTTTTGTGATCTGTTGCTGGACACTAACAAGGGTATCTACAATACCGGGCAGGCGGGATTCTAGAGATTCTTGTATATTTGTCAAATCACTTTGCACTGCTGCTATTGTACCCTCAAGATGGGTTATGGTACTTTGAATTTTTCCAAAATCTTCATATGTTTCAAGTTGCAGCTTGATGTTGGCAACACTCCGAGTTATTGCACTCAAAGCATCAGAAGATGGCAAGTTGTTCATAAAATTTTCAAGTGTCTCAATTTTTTCTTTAACCTCGGCTATGGCATTGTTCAGAGGGTCCAGATTCGGTATTTGGAATAATTGAATCTGTTCTTTTAGAGTGGAAATCACTAGATCAAAATCTTCTTGTGATTTTATGCTTTTGACAATTGTTTGGAGCTGTGTCTGGACATTATTTATCTGTTCCTCCAATTGCTGTTTCAATTGCTCAGAGTTGGTGGCCTGGGTCTTAAATTTGGCTTGAAGAGCTGCTACAGCTTCTTCTAAACTTTGAAAATTATCTAATGTGGCCAAGTCAGTATATTTTTGAAGCAGCAATTTGAGTTCAGAATCAATTTTAAGAAGAGGGTCCATGCATTGTGATTGTAAATTTGTAATTTCTAATTGAAGACTGGCATTGAGTGTGGTTTGTAAAGCTTGTAAATCACTTCTTAATTTCTTGACTCTGACATCAAGCATCATAATCTCATCACTGTGATCTTCATGTCTTGTATGCCCAAATATATCATTAGGCATTTTTGTTTTAGTGGTTATTTATTATTGAATATCTAATTCTTAATTCTATAAAAAAGGGTATAAGCTTGTCATAGGATCCAGGGACCTCAATATATAAGCAGTCACCAGCAGAAACAGTATAAACAGTGCCAGAAATCATGTTTGAGTGCTTAATTCTATAAATATTTCTCCCTACTGAAATCTTGACATTACCCTCAGGGGTTGTAATAAATTGCAATTGACCACCTACAGGTAATTGGTAATGATTTAAATTATTGTTAAATATGTACAATGTTTTACCTGTTTCATCATCAACATCTGTAAGTATGCTGTTCAGATGAATAATTAACAAAGCACTTAGTTTAGATATCATATCAGAAGAGGGTTGTGGTGTTGGCAGCTCCATAATAGCCTGTTTTTTGAACCCGAATAAGTTCATAGGCATGTTTATTTATTTCAAATCATGCTCTGTAATTGGGCATTGATTGCCATTTTTCAAATCACAATGCCCCCATGGTAGAGTATGTATGCCACATGATAAAATACATCTCTTATCATCATGTGGGTCCAGAGCCACTTTTCTTACAATATTGCTAGTCAATAAGTGATCCACACTCTGAATTCTATTTTCTGATGTTCTGATTGTGCTACATGATTTGAGACAATTTTTGTAATCCTCAAATTCAAGCTCTTTGTCAACAATTACTCTGCCAATGCCCTTGGCCTTTTTGGCAACAGCGCCACTACATGTTTCAAAACTGTACATAGTGGCCCTTAACCCAGCAAATGCCACAATAACATCACCAAGTGTCTCATCTTTTAACTTGCCAGGCACCTTTTTGTTGTGGGGTTGAATCCTTGTATGTTCACTGGTATCAAAATATTCAAGCAATTCAGGCTGTGACATATCTTGATAAACATCTTCTGTCTGAATATCAAGAACAAAACTATCTGTGTCCATGTACATCAATTTTACACAATCACCATAAAAAGGTTTCAACACATTATAATACAATTTTAACATGTGTAATTTGGCCAATTCCAATATCACAGCCCCTACATAAATAGGCTTATCAAACTTAATCTTTGTTTTTTTCATGTTAAAAAGTGCCATATTTTCATCATAAATTCTTCTGTAGTTGAAATTAGGCTTTGCAATCAATTTTTTGCTCCGGCTGCGGTCAGTAATTATTTTAACATCAATATGTTTTCTGACATTTTCAATTGTTTTGCCATACACTGAATTTACCATCAATTTAAACAAGGTCTTATCAAATTGGCTCATTGCAGATGTTCGAAGCTCTGTGTTTGTATCAATATATGGCTTCAACCATCTTGAGTGCCTGAACCTCAAAACTTTGCCAACTTTGCTCACTTGAACACCATGATTCATCAGGAACTGGAGGTTTTAGTAATATATGACATAATCATGTTTCGGCTCTAGAGTCATCATCAATTTCTTCTGTTTAGAGCCAGGTGAACACTTAACCTCATGAATTGGGGGCAGATCAGAAAATGTATTGTGTAAATCATCAGGAAGTGTCAGATCAACCTCTAAGAACAGGCCATGGTTACTGTCATCAAAATCTTTAAGATCTTCAATATTGAAATTTTCAACCCACTCAAGCCCTGCATATGGCAATTTATCCATCATAGCATAACCATAGAGGCTGTTGGCATCTACATACAGTATATAATTTGATGGCAGTGCTGGATCATAATCGGGAATATATTTGTTATTTGCTCTGGCATATCTCTGAGAACATTGCACCATGCCTCCTCTTATACATTGCTCCATAAACAAGTACATATCTTGATCTTGGATCAGATCCAATTGCATTTTAGTGTTTAAAAACATTGCAGACCATGCTAGGCCCGGAGCACTGTAAAAATACATTGGTTCCAGCTTATAATTTTGCATGGAAGATTTTCTGAATGCCTGCAGTATATCAGCTAAGAGGGTCACATCAAGTTTTAAATAAGCCTTGTGATAATCACCAAATGTCTGGCATTTTAAATTGTTCCACATCAATTGGGCATGGTGATAATCATCATCAGTGATTCCAGATGCTCTGATTTTGCTGTAAAACTCTTGTTTTGGTGGCAGAGCACACTCATCAAATTTAGAAAAATCTGTAACATAATCATATGGATATACACCCTTCCGCCTAATTAATTTCAGGTCCTGATTTGGAAACAAAACACATGTGATTTTGAATTGATCATCAGATAATTGAGTGGCCAGTGTAGCCAGGCTAGCCGATAAAATTCTGTATGAATCAAGAAATCTTAAGTGAATAGGAACACCATTAACTTTAATTATTTTGCTAATGGCAATATATTTCTCATCATTTTCTGCTAAAATATTTAAATTCTGCTTGTCAAACCCCTCGTACCTGATCAAATGATGAAAATCATAATTGGATACACCGTGGCAAAATATAGGGATAAATTTTGGTCTCTGGATCTTAATATTACAGCTATTACACAGGGCCATTAAAAATTTACCATCTGTATGGGAATGGTGATGTACCTTGATATTTGTATCTGAAAATTCAGAATCACATACCGGGCATTTTTCTGCATTGTTGAAATCTTCAATCTGTTTCTCTGTTAAAGGCAACATGGGTTTTGATTTTAATAGGACATTAGATGCTATGTCATGGCACTCATTTTCTATTCTATGTGCAAATTCTTTGATGGCATCTGCTCCCATGTATAAATATTCTTTACTAACAACACCATCCTGTACAACCACATAATAAAAACTAGAAGGTTCATGTAACTGGTATGGTGTAATTGAAGGTTCATCAGGATCTGGGCTGCAGAATGCAAGGGGTTTGAGATTTGATTCAAAATCACAGACTATATATGCTGGGTGTTCCAACAAGGCTTCAAATTTTTTGAATTTGGCATTTTCACTTGGATTGGGCATCACCATATGAACAGGTTTATGGTTGCCACAGTATTTCAGATGCTCAATTAACTTGTTTTTAGCAATTTCTGAATTCACTTCCCGAACACCATTCACCATTTTTTGACCATCAAATACAGTTAAACATCTTCTGCACAACTTAAATATTCTATTAAATTTGTCTAGTTGTGTTCTGACTAAAGCTTCAAGATTATGTATCAGAGTGTAATGATTTGTGCCATCCCCTTTAATTAAGAGCAGATCAATCGGAATAGCAGATTCATCATCAAGTGTACTGATTCTGAGAGGATCTATCAAGCAATTGTCACGGCCAGTGGAACAAATAAATACATTAATAGATAATTGTCTGCCATTGATGTGCCTGGCCTTTTTTTCAAATTTATCAATATTCTGGACAGACATTGGATATTCTAAACCCTCCATTGCCTCATCAAAATCATTTTCATGCTGTTTATAATAAGTTATTCTCTGAGGATTCCTTAAAACTGGATACAAAGCAGCTAAAATACACCACAAAAAGCATTTCTCCTCATTATTTTCAATATTGACCACGGCTCTTTTGTTTTTAATATTGGCAGGTAATGGCAAATATGTAGATCCTTGTAATGGGCTGAATTCAGAAATATTAACATATAACTTGTGTGGAGAACCGCATAGGCTCCATCCAGACTCTTTTGCTGCAAATTCAGAGTGTTTAATATTTAATTGAACTATTAAACTGCTTATTATTTTGTCTGAATTTGCATTTGAATATACCGGTACAGTTTCTGTTATGTGGGGCTGTGTAAATTTTGTGCCATTTGGCTTCTTATATTGTGTAAACAATTTGAGAGACAGCTTATAAGAGCCATTTTGTGCATTTAGAATTGCCTGCACATCTGGATTTATACTATTCAAAAAATTCTTAATGTCACATCTTGGCTCTGATACAAAACGGTGATCCCTTAATTGGCCATTAAAACTGCTATGGATGGGTTCATAGCGTGGCTGCTTTGCCGGTCCAGCATTAACAGGTGTTTCATGCTTCCTTTTCAGACCAGATGTAGATGGTTGTGGGGGCAATGTTGATGACTGTGCAGAACAAGAACCCACATGTCTATTGAAATATGCCTTGCTAAATATTTTATTGCATTTAGGACATATTTTAGTGGGAGTTCTGCATTTGCCTGGGTTACAATTCTTTTGGTGTCTGGCCCAATTGGGGCTGGATATATTCTTATTACACTGATTGCAATATTTTTGATTTGGCATTTTTGTTGTTGGTTTATTGTATAAGATCTCCTGGGGTTCAATTCAAAATTTTGTACTTAATATATATATATATATTTTGTTCAGCTGTGTGCTTTGTTTATTTCTTGTGTATATTTAATATGTTAATATTATTAATTTTTATTCTCAGTTTATTATATAAATTTTTTTGGGTTTTAAACCAAAACTCTATGCTTATTATGACAGGTTGTAAAGCTAATAGCCTACAAGTGGAAAAAGAGAATAAATATTGATCTACACTGACCTTCCGCAAATGCCTGCACAGACATGCATGTCCTAGAAAGGCAATGACCTAGCGCTGAGTGTTATGTATTGATTTTTGTATAACAGGCTGGGACAGATATAAGCCTGACTCTAAATAAGAGTGGATTACAACAAACAAGCTGGATGCAACAAATATCAGATTTTTTATACAAAATATAAGCCCTTTTGTTCAATATACCAGAAATATATTTAATATGAATAATAAAAATTAAACCAAACAGGCCTGTAAGTATGAGAAGCACTGTAACAACACATCTGTACTCCTCAGCCACTCTCACAATACTGGCTGAGGAGTAATGCAAAATCTCTTTATATACCCTAAGCACGGATTAAAACATCTGAAACAATAAAGCAATCAGAATATAACACATCATCACATTGTGTCATAATTAACCAATTAGAAAACAATACGTGCCTAATAATTTATTGCTTAATATTGGATAATAATTTGTTGCACAGCATGATGTAATAGCTCTTGCATCATAATTTGTTGCATAATATTGGATAATAATTTGTTGCACAGCATGATGCAATAGCTCTTGCATTACATGTGTGTGTGTGTGTGTGTGTGTGTGTGTGAGGGGGTATGTATGGGTGTAGGTGTGTGTGTGTGGGGGGGTGTATGTGGGTGGGTGGGTGTGGGTGTGTGTTAATACGTTTGGCCTAGTTTTAGGTGTGGGCAAAAAAAAATATCAAGAGGGGCATATTTTTAACAAATTTATGGACAACAATCTCACAGAAGTGCCTTTTATAAGTGTAGGCAAATCAATCTGAGGGGGCTCATCATTTGTACACTAGGATTCAAAATTCTTAGAATTAAGAGCATATCACACTTGAAGAATTGGGGAATAAGGGCATCTTGGCATAATTTTAAGTATAGGCAAATCAGGCTGTTTAGTCAAATGAGCTCATCATTTGTACACCTGTAAGTGGTCCTGGTTATAGCATCAATTACACTACTTTCTTCCATAAGCAAGGATGAAAAAAACTGTTTATTTAACAAATCCAAGTAGCCCTAAGCATTTAAGGTTCCGTTGATGGAAAATCAACTAACCAATCGTGTTCCACACAGCACGCCACACCATTAACTTACCAGCACTAACCATTGAGCTTTTATCTGTCGAAAATGGGTTATCAGATAAAAAGCATCGAATATTCTGTTTATAAACTTCCTTATGAACATAAACATTAGCCTTGTCACTGTGAAGGACTTTTAATTCAATGGAAGGGTCACACTGTAATTTGTTCGCGACAACCATTCATAATGCGCAGCTCTTCATGGATGTATCCGATTAAAATCGTGTGCAATGGCATGCGAACCTCTCTCCCTAGACGTCACTTTGATCTCGATGCATTACCGATGCGCTAAACAAATTTTAAGGCATTTTTCTAACACCTCGAAAAGAAGCAAATTGGTACAAGAATTCAGTCATAACTTTTTACTGGTTAAAGATACGTCGAAAAAACCTTCACCATTGCATTTCTCGTGAAATTCTAGCCCATTTTGATATGTCGCACGACCCCCTTCCCATTTAAAATTCTGAAGTTGAATTCAAGATGGCGGACATCAAGATGGCCGCCGACCGTGTGGGTGGCGTCAATGTGGTTCCCCCTTGGCCTGATAACGATTGGTCATCACCATTTCCATGTTGCGCGCTGCAGTGGCCTTGTACTGGGGGTGTTAAGTTTCTTATTGAGCCACCCTGTATATATTTACACCACACTATTTTTTTATAAGACTTAGACGGTTTATGCTTACCGTGTTATGACAAATTGCGTCAAACCGACACGTTTATGATTGTTCCAACAGTTTGTTGTACGAATGAGGACAGTCAGTTCGAGATGAATAAAACTTACGGAAAAGTAAGGTTCTTGCAAATCCTGCAATCCATGAAGAGAAAAGTTCTTTTATACCGACTGCGTCATAATGTTGTGCGATGGAAATACATATGTTAACAAGATTAACTGCATTTATTACACAAACTCACAAACAACGTAACACTTTACATTATAACGAAACTACGTTCCCCATTTCAGGTTCTGTTTGCACAGACTCATGTCTAGCAACAGTAGCTTGTTTCTTCTTCCACTAGGAGGCAGCACTACAATCAGTACACACACTTTATTTCTGTTCATGATCCTTGGCATGTAACTGTTGATCGGAGCCAGGGTACTTTAACTGGGACACCCTTGAGAACACGAATATGCATTCCGCTTGAATGATTCGGTTAAAATTTTCAGAATTCCATCGTTTCCCCATCTTGACATTTTAAAATATTTGAGTAGATTGGTATTCTTGAGGTTTGGTTAAACAAACTTGTTAGAGTGTCCCAGCAATGCTTTCTCTACATAGGGTATAAATCAGGTTATTTGATGGATTCATTAATTTGTGTTACTTTACTTCGCTTTTCTTCCACTTTTGGCTAATCGCGAAGATGAGGATGAGCGATACGTTGAAATGAATGAGGGGACACTCACTAAGAACGCCGGGATTCGAACCCGGAACCACTGGCCACCTAGCACACTGTGCTAACCACTTCTCCAGGGAGGTCGACGAACCAGAATGGGGGGAGGGATCGAGTGGGCAGAGCGAAACAGGACACGCTGCTATGAAGGCTGCTGTCTGTGTCACTTCCCCCTCCACGCAATCCCATTCCCTCTCACGTGTTCATTGGTGGAGCCGTCTCTCGCCACTATAGCAAACAGAAACAAGTGTCTGCGCAAGTAGTGACGCGAGACAGTTCCAGCAATGAACACGTATGAGGGAACGGGATTGCGTGGAGGGGGAACACTACTGCAGTTACCAGTCTTCGAGCAGCGTGTCCTGCTTCGCTCTGGCTACTCAATTTCCTCCTCTTCTCTGACGCTATTCGCGGCCTTGCTTCAGAGATAGTTGGGACAGGGTATATGATTTTCTGTGCTCGTTGAAATTCCAATTTTATCCGCTAGAGGCGCTCAACCCTGACCTGTGCAGAGCGGAGTTTTCATCATGCATGTGCATCTGAGTGCATTTACGTGTTAGTGAGTAAATGCTTAATTGTTATTTTCTGCATGCTCGAAGTTATGCTTACTATTGCTAAAACGTGATACGTATCACCATCTCTTAATACAAGTTAAAACAAGAACAACCGTAAAATCTAAGCTATTTGGAAGCAGTAGTTTAATTTGGAAACCAGTGGTAAAACGCTGTAAATTGTCTGGTATTATCATGAATGATTTAGTTCTGTTAACCTCGGATTTCTTTCAAAAGAAAGTTCGAAAAATCATAATGCCACTGGAAGTTATAGTCATTCTATACAGGGTGATTCATTGAAATCGTGTAAAAATGAAAAATAGGTTTCCTATCTCTACGTGTTCAGTGATGCATCACCTATTACGTGTTTTCTTTTTTGCACTCTTTTACTGGATCACCCTATGTATATATAGGCTTCTTACACGATTATCGTATGATACAAAAGTAACATTTCACATGAAGCAAATAAAATATAGAGATAGCCTCTTTAGATTAATAAATCATTTTAAGCAATATTCATAATCCTGAAAGTAGAATTAACTAACGTAACTAAATATAAAATAATGTAACTGTAATAGTTGATACTACATAGAACCTACACATGTGTAAACTATTTGTTATTAATAGTTTCTAAAGTGAGCAATAGAGAATATAAATTTAGATTAAATAAACTTTTGTAAAGTTTGCATTATTTCACAACGAACGGTAGATGACGCTAAAAAGAAAGATTTAGATTTTTAGTAGTAATTAGTACAGCAAACTTTAAAATCTCGTCAGAAGTTTGAAATACAAGATAACCCAATTTTGTTTCTTCAAGACAAAATAAATATGCTGTGCCAAAATTTAGCACCAGACATAATTGTAGCGTCAAAATTTTAAAATTTTGCACCACCACATATAGTAACAATGTACATGTATTTATATTTAAAAATAGAATAACTGCAAAGATAAAACTGCTTTATATCCCGATGGGCAATGTCGAATTAGTACTATGTTTAATTTTGAAATCATTTGAAATTTCCATAATTTTTAAATAAATTCTCTTAATTGTTCTCTGTTGTTTTCAGAAAGCAAATTATTTATTCATTTATTTACGATTTTGATAACATGGTGCAGTTTGTAACGAACCTGAGAGTTTAAGGTTAAGAAGTTAAGATTTTTATTTATTTATTTACATTTTACTTGGGAATACCGCTAAGCAGTTTCTCCCATATCTATATATGTACTGTACATAAACTTACATTTTTAGTACATTATTATTAAAAGATACTATCAACAATTGTTTTTTCTACTAAATAGTTAAGCCACATTTTCTAAAAAAAAAAAAAACAATATATATATGCAACTGTAAGGTTAGGATCACAAATCAAAGATTCCAAACACTGAGAAAAGGAATTTCACAGTTTATAAGAGTTTTATAGAATATGTCTCTTTCTTCTGTGTATCTATTACACTCAAATATGATATGATGTATATCTTCCTTGTTGCCACATGTACAGTTTGGGTTTGTACAATCCGGATCTTTTGTAAATGACTTTTAGTAGTTGTATGTCTTGACCTAATACGATTTAGAAATACTATCACATTCCGTGAACCTTGGACTTTTGTAAACCAAGGCCTGATTCTATTGATATTAGCTATCCTCTGATAAAAGCTGCCTGCATTTTGAAATTCACCTTTGCACCATTCCTTCCAGTTTTCCTTCAACTTTTTCTTCACCCTCGGTAGAAGGTCTGTGTACAGTGTCTCTCAAAAGTTTTAGGACAACGACATTTTAAACTAGGCAACCCAATTTACACAAGGCCTTGGTGGGTTGCGTGTTGAGTTAGGCTCAATCTCAGGGTTGCCACATGCAAAATACATATTTATAAAATACGCGAAAGAAATAAAAACAAGTATTATTGTATAAAATTATTAAGAATATCACTATTATATCGCATGTGACAAAATTCTTTCTCAAAGAAAAAAAATAGGTTTTCTAGTATTTCATCGCTGATGAGTCTACAGAAAGGAAAAGAGGTGAGAGAAAACGAGAGGTGACAAAGGACAGGAGAAAGAGAAAGCGAAAGGAAAAGAGGAAAAGTAGAGGAGAGAAGAAAGAGAGGATAGACGAGGAGAGGAGATGTAGTGAGGAGAATGGATAAAGATTTTAGGAGAGATGAGGAAAATGGAGCAAAGATGAGAAAAGAGAAGGAAAACGAGATGAGAGAAAAGGAGACGAGAAGAGAGGAGAGGAGAGGAGAGTAGAGTAAAGGAGAGAAAAAGAGAAGAACAAAAAGAAGAGGAGAAAAGTGCAGTGGAGTCGGAAATCTAAGACAGGAGAGGAGATACGAGGAGTGGAGATGAGTGGGATGGAGGTAATATGCGAGAAAAGTAGGGAAGGTAATATGAGATAAAAGCAGAGCAGAAGGAGGGGAGAAAAGAAGGAGAAGGAGAAGAGAAGAACAGAAGGGACTGAAGAGAAGAGGTAGTTACAGAAAATATCGTCTCAGCGTCAAGAATTGATGCATTGGTCAAATTGTCGACATGAAACATTCAAAAACATTTTGAAATGTATTGGAGAATGTATTAGATCGATGCCGTATGCCTTTTGGCTGAGTTAAGAGCAAGATTAAATCTTTCACGTAAGATCATTGATTTTAGCTGCGATTATACCACTAAAAATATGAATGTAATTTTAACATTTATAAGAATTATCCAATTTTTCTCCAATTCTCGCTTAGTTGAAATGAAGATGTTGTAATTTAATATTTCCCCTAACCCCATCGTTAATTCCAAACTGAATCATTCCGTTTCACACAGCGTGGACAATGAACACAAAGGGATATGTCTAAAACTTACGAAAATTTTCTGCCACCGGAGGGGTTTGAACCTACGACCATCAGGTTGACAATCCTTAACGGTAATCATTACCCTACAAGCTGTCGCTCCTGAAAGCAGGTAGAAGGAGCTGACGAACGTGAAATGTAGATGCAACTCTCCTCCTACATGTAATGTGCAAAGAATACTTGTTTGTAACAAAGAAAACGAAGGTAGAACGAATCGGAGAAAACATTTAACGGAGAATTGCACATGTTGAAAACTTTTCATTCGATATCGAGGTATCCTTGCATTGATCTCGAGTGGGAAAAGGGGTAAAATTAGTATATCTTGAATTGCCACAAATATAAAGAGTTATTTCATTAATATTTGTCAATGTCTTTAAACGAGTACAGAATTATCGTTAGAGTATCATAATTCATGATCTTATACATGAAAATATCCCTTTGAATGTGTGTCAATTCAATTATTTGTTTTTTTATATATACATTCCAGATGCAGAACAATGTAGCCACTTTACACTGCTATTACAAATAATGTTACCTTAATAGAAGGGGAAATATGTTTACTAGTATGGAGGATCGAACCTGGGACCGCAATCAATGCTTTCAAGAACCAATACACTACGCCCTTCGTTTCCCTTGGACCAACAATTCTTAATCAATCTCTCACCTCAATATTGTAAACGTTATCCTGCAAAAGAAAAGTTCAATACTCTGATATACATAACTCTGTACTTCTAGAATTAATTTATACACATGCATTTTACTCTGAATTTCTTTCTGCGTATTAGTATATCTAAGCTTGTGAATAATTTATTTTAATTTCATAACGGTTCCATGAACATTTACGAAATAGTTCCTTACAACTTGAAATCTAGTAAATAGATACTTTCAAGTCTTCAAATTAGTTTTAGACTACTACATTTTTGCAAGGGAATTGTATATGTGATCCGTTTCCAGTCATTCATTGCAGAAGCAAACGTTTTAAAACTCTGTGGAATTTTCATTCTGAGATAAGTTTCTTTACTTGCTACATGGATGCGAACTACACTCTCAGTAGTAGAGATGTACGATAAGCTCAATCGCTATTTAATATTCGCAATTCATTTGCACGTACTTATAACTAATTTGCACGGGTGTTAATTAATTTGCAGGTACTTAGAATTCATTAGCAAGTACTTAGAATACTTTACATTTATGTATTTGCATGTTTATAACTTTTTATGAATATATATTTATGAAAATATCTAGAGGCTTGAACATTGCAGAACGATGCTCTCTTCCTGTGATACTGTAACAGACGAAATGCTTGTTTACTGACGCAAGTCTCGTGTCCAGAACAGTCTTATGAAATGTATTTGCTGTTGCGCAAGGTAACACGAAATAATTACACCGTTTGCAAAAATGTTTGCGAACTACCAAATGTGAGAAACGTTATAAGTAGACAGGCGAAAAATTTTATTCATGAAATCACATCACATTTGACAGTGTTTGTCAAGAGATACTCGGGGGACACTGTGTTAAGATGCTGGACAAAATGCTTCTTATTTTTCTTCCTCGAAGAACAACAATTTTTAAGGTAGAGCAACAGTAGTTCCACTCTTTCTAATTTCTTTTAAATTCTTACACATTCCTTTAATTGGGTTAAAAATAAATAAAAATATTGCTTGCATTTCTGTCATTGACGTAGACCAGGCACGTATCCAGGATTTCTTTGAGGTAGGGGCCAGACCCAAAATTATATATATGGACTATATATATATATATATATATATATATATATATATATATATATAGAGAGAGAGAGAGAGAGAGAGAGAGAGAGAGAGATTACAAAACAGTTCAAATTGTCCGAGAGCCATTGAAAATTCATTATAATTCTATGTTTAGAAAACGACGGGAGAACATTGGTCGAATTTCCTTTCTTGCTCTTTTGAGACAATATGTACTTCTACAATAGCAATCGCGTTCGGAAACGGTGAAAAAAATTACTTTGTTTTCCAAGGCAGGCAAGTTTGGTAGCGTAGCTTGCTCGCGTTCAAAGTGACTCATGCTATATTCAAGGCTGCTTCTTATCGCAAAACACTGTGCGTCGATGCACAACGTCTGCACCCAACAAGTTACAAGTGACCAGGGTCGAATTTTACAAAGAATCTGAAGAATGTTAGAATTCATCGGAGGCGGCTAAGTGGGCACTAGCTCAACATGCATAAGTTTAAGTCATAATTCCTGACAAATAAAAAGCTTATTAAATAAGTATTCGAATAGTAGCACGTGCTTTATCCTGTAACATGTAAGATACTTATCGGGATTACAGCGTAATAGTGGCAATAGATACATGAAGAACAAAATAAAACTGAATGGTTGCTTTATTATAGATAAATATTTTAAAAATATATTTTTCTTCATTCCCTTGTATTTTCTTATTTTAATAATAATAATAATAATAATAATAACCCATGGCTCGACAATCCTCGAAGGGCCTTGGCCTATCTACCGACTGCCAATCTCCCTCACACAGTCCTACCTAGAGGTGTGGAGTTCTTCAACCGGCAATGGGGTGACGTGGGATCAGCACGTCGAACCCCAGCCGTTATAGGACATTTCCCAGACCCGATTACGCTACTCACTCGTAGCTCCCCAATTTCCTCACGATGGTGGGTTGCTACCGGTCCTATACCCAGGCCGAGAACCCTAAGACTGAACACAGGCGGACTCGAACCCATGACCCCATGACGTCCAAGCAGTCGGAGTCCAAAGCACAGCGCCTTAGACAGCACAGTCAAGGAGGGGGACTTTTCTTATTTTACTTTTGGCTAATCGCGACGATGAGGATGAATAATAAATAGAGAAAGAAATAAAGAAGGTCACTCACAAAGAAGACGACGGATCTTCAAATCTCTTAGATTACGAGTTCAAGCCCAAAATATGAGGATTTTAACCTTAGACCTCAATTTCAAAATTATAAACAAAATGCCTATTTATACTAAATTTCTCATCGAGGACAAAAGAGTTTGTAACTGTGAAACTAGCTCTGAATGCAAATTGACATTTTTTCATGTGAGTAAGAATGAAATGTGTGGCACACAGAGATACTTTTTGCGAAAACAATTAATTGTGTCCTGTCCCAGCATCTCTGGAGCAAAGCCGCGCATAGCAGAAAAGAAGGGGGAAGAGGGGGATCGACTGGACAGAGCGAAACAGTGCACGCTGCTGGGAAGACTGGTAACTGCAGTGGCTTTCCTCCCTCCACGCAATCCCGTTCCTCTCACGTGTTCATCGATGCTCAGAAACTTGATTTCGTTCACCTGCTCCTGAGATAAGTGGGAGAGAGTAGTAGTAGAGATGTACTATAAGCTCAATCGCTATTTAATATTCGCAATTCATTTGCACGTACTTATAACTAATTTGCACGGGTGTTAATTAATTTGCAGGTACTTAGAATTCATTAGCAAGTACTTAGAATACTTTACATTTATGTATTTGCATGTTTATAACTTTTTATGAATATATATTTATTTATTTTATGAAAAATATGTATATAAAAGGTAATTAGAGGTACTAAACGCTATGCATATGGTTTTATATTCACTACTGCAAAGTATGTAATGTATGAAACTATAATAATTAATGTTTATAATATTGAAAATAAGAGTTTATGGTTTATGAACCGCTATGAACGGTGGTAATGGGTGTAGGTACAGGTCCAATTACGATTGGGGACGGTTCCGGTACTCGAACCCGCGATATGTAATATTATTAATTAGTACTATGTAATAATGTATGTTATTATGGTATGAAACACGATGGTCTCAGACGCTAGACAGAATACTGTCTCCGAATCGCGACTCGGCTGTGAAGGTAGACGAGAAAGGAATTTGGGGAAGTGCGGTGATGCCAGACAGAGAGAATGAATTAATATTCCGCGCAGGTAGACGAGAAAGGATGTCTGGGGAAGTTACGGTCAAGGTCAAATGACGTCAGAACGTCAGAACAAAGGAAGAACCTGATTGACCAATCAGAGAACGCGTCGGTAGGATTTCAGAACCGTTTTTTTTCAAGGTTAACCAGTACGCAAGAACAGGGGAAAGCTATGCAATACTGTAGGGCAGGGGAGGGATTCAATCAGACAACAAAGGATGTCTGAGAATGCGCAGCAAGGGTCAAATCTCTGAAGCTATGAGGTTTCCGCCGCCAATTAATATTCCGCTCAGGTTTGCCTCCAAGGCACAGGACGCTTTAGCGCAGGTTTTTTTTATCTGTACTATGAAGAAGGGAGAGCTATTAGGGACGGGGCCTACAGTTTTCACCATTTGGTTTTATCACGGGGTAACGAACCTAGGACCCTTTGATTATTGATTTAGGTAGTAAATGTATGTTACTGTGTGCTATTTAACTTAATTTTGAGTTTATTTTTTTACCAAACTTTGACTTTATGTCAAACATTTTCACAGCTTATCCTTATTTTTACCAAAATAACACTATTTGTACTATTCAGGCAACACTTTTATTAAATTTTGGACTCACAAAGACATTTTTTTCAACGTTTAACTTATTATTTTACAACTTTATATTAATTTTTTACCAAAATAACACTATTTGTACTAATCAGCAACATTTTTTATTAAATTTTGGACTCACAAAGACATTTTTTCAACGTTTAACTTATTATTTTACAACTTTATATTAATTTTTTACCAAAATAACACTATTTGTACTAATCAGCAACATTTCTTATTAAATTTTGGACTTACAAAGACATTTTTTCAACTTTTAACTTATTATTTTACAACTTTAAGTTAATTTTTTACCAAAATAACACTATTTGTACTATTCAAGCAACATTTTTTATTAAATTTTGGACTCACAAAGACATTTTTTTCTACGTTTAACTTATTATTTTACAACTTTATATTAATTTTTTACCAAAATAACACTATTTGTACTAATCAGGCAACATTTTTTATTAAATTTTGGACTCACAAAGACATTTTTTCAACTTTTAACTTATTATTTTACAACTTTATGTTAATTTTTACCAAAATAACACTATTTGTACTATTCAGGCAACATTTTTTATTAAATTTTGTATTTACAAAGAGATTTTTTCAACTTTTAATTTATTATTTACAAGTTTATGCCTATTTTTTACTCAAATAACACAATTCTATCTGTTCAGGAAAGACTTTTAGTTACATTTTCGACACACAAAGTGTGTGTTCTCAACTTCTATCTGTTTATTTCACAAGTTTAGGCTTATTATTACCAAAATAACACAATTCAATCTGTTCAGGAAAGACTTTTAGTTATATTTTCGACACACAGAGTGTGTGATCTCAATTTCTATCTGTTTATTTCACAAGTTTAGGCTTATTATTACCAAAATAACACAATTCAATCTGTTCAGGAAAGACTTTTAGTCGCATTTTCGACACACAGAATGTGTGATCTCAATTTCTATCTGTTTATTTCACAAGTTTAGGCTTATTATTACCAAAATAATACAATTCAATCTGTTCAGGAAAGACTTTTAGTCGCATTTTCGACACACAGAGTGTGTGATCTCAACTTCTATCTGTTTATTTCACAAGTTTAGGCTTATTATTACCAAAATAATACAATTCAATCTGTTCAGGAAAGACTTTTAGTCGCATTTTCGACACACAAAGTGTGTGTTCTCAACTTCTTATCTGTTTATTTCACAAGTTTAGGCTTATTATTACTCAAATAACACAATTCTATCTGTTCAGGAAAGATTTTTAGTTACATTTTCGACACACAAAGTGTGTGTTCTCAACTTTTATTTGTTTATTTTACAAGTTTAGCCTAATATTTACTCAAATGACACTATTTATATTATTCAGGCACCATTTTTATTACATTTTGGACTCTCAAAGACACACACACACACACACACAGAGAGAGAGAGAGAGAGAGAGAGAGAGAGAGAGAGAGAGAGATTTTTTCCAAGTTTACAGGATTATTCTCTAGTTTACTCAAATAACACAATTTAGATGTGTTTTGAATTATATTTTGGATGCAAAAGTATGTTTTGACAAGTTCTACCCTTTTATTTTACAAGTTTAGGCTTATTATTACTCAAATAACACAATTTAATCCAGTCAGGAAGGATTTGTTATTATATTTTGGATGCACAAAGAGAGGTTTTCAACTTTTTTATTGATTTTTTGCAGGGTATGTATTAATTTTTATTTATTTTGTTTTGTATCATATATACATTTAAAAATTTTTAACTTAGAGTTTAGTATTTATTTAATTTTTTCAAAAACACTAAAAAAAGTACTTTTAGCTAAAATGTAAGCCACAGAATATATTATTATTATTATTATTATTATTATTAGGGTTTACTGATTTCCACTATGCTATTTTTGGTTCTGTATTTCTATATGTATTTATTTAGGGCAGGTTACGCCTGCCACGTAGGAAAGTTTGTTTATTTTAGAGTTTGCTGAGTATTTTGTTACTGCTATACTAGGTAAAAGTTTTCTAAATATACCAGATAGAGCTCTATATACTTTTGTTTTTGCTATTTTGGAGATGATGCGATCAGCACCACTCTCCATCTGCTTTTTATTTTATGTACCCAATATTATTTTGAGGCTTAGTGAATTCTAGAGCCTATTTATGCAGGAGAGAGGACTTGAAAATTTTGATCTCAGACAACCCACAACTATTTGTCAGAGTATTTTAAAGGATATTTTATACTTATTATGTGCCACTAGAATATCAAAGCTTGCTTAATTTTTATGTCTGTAACGCATTTATTGTATTTCTAGCTAAGGCTTACTGGATAAAGTACACGAAATGTTTAACATTTCAACTATTTGCTTTTATACTAGGGCAATTTTTTAGTGTAACGAAAATTATGATGTGTCTATGAGGTCTGAAACCCCTTTACCGAGGGTCCATATTTGGACGCTTACTAATATTGTTTTTTCCCCTTACATATAACAATTTAACAATATATTTACAATACGAAGTTAACAGACGGCTTAGGGGCCTAGGTCCACTTTCCAAACTTTTTTCTATGCTAGAAGAATAATTTAGCCTTATAACCTTTTTCAAGGTATTTTTTAAGTATTACTGGATTTTTTGGGTGCATCAACATTTGGGTTATTTTCATTTGGCTTATTATACGAGGCTACAATCACTATTTGAACACTGAAATTCTCTGATTGAAACTAAAAGCTTAGGCTGTAACTAGGGACTTAGTATGTATATCGACAATTTATAGGAAACACGAACCTTACAAAGGATTGTAGGTGACGTAGGACCACACGCCAGAGCTTTGTTAATCTGCAAGAAGCTCTTACAGCTAATATTACGAGGAAATGAGGTTGATTTTTTACTGTTTCACAAGAATGCTATCTTTTATACACCCAATATTTGATTTTTCAAGTAACTACATGTACCAGAAGTACTTACTGGCCAACTCTAACTAGACTTCGACTTATTCTATATCAGGTGCTAAATTTATAAGGAACTATGATTGTGTATATTTCTGAGGAAGTAGGCAAAAGCAGATTACCCGATTAAAGTATCTGAAAAACAGATTTTTCTATGTAAGTATATTTTTATTGACTGGATTATTTAACAGATCGAACAGGAAGACTGCAAAATTCATTAAATGTAGTTCTATCGTATAGGTGGTTTCAGAGATATAAAAAGAACAAATATAAGATTTCACTTTTTTTTGCTTCTGAGGCTAATCGCGACGCTAAGGGTAAATGGCGAGGAAATGTAACGGAGGAGAAACACTCCCAAAAGTTATGGGCTGCATGTAAGTTAATACCACAGAGATATTACAGTAGGTGTAGGTTCTACCACCAGAACTTTTCTATTATAATAATACTGGTTATGCTGTACTGTTAGCTAAAGATGGTGATATTTGAGAAACTTAAAAGCTTATTTGCAAAATTTTAGATAAATGATAATCTGTTAGACTGTAAACATATTTTATATCCATTCTGCAAAAGATCCGATGACAAAATTTAAAAATTGTAATCGCCCAGACAGGGACTCGAACCCTGGACAGATAGGTTAAAAGCCTAACGCTATACCAACTAAGCTATCTGGGCACAAGGTATTTTTTTCTTGAAAAGTTAGTTATGTTAAGAAATATATTGAAACATTTGAGAACACTTTTGGTCTGGTTCGACAGAGAAGGAGACAACATTTCCAAATTTTTACAGACTGGGTGTATTTTTCCACTATAGAGGCCTTCACTATATGTAATTCGAAACGCTAAAGTTCAGCTAGCTTCCAAAATCCAAAATTGAGGCAAAGATTGTGTTTGACGAGATTAACAAGTTACAATTATATCCAGTTACGGACAAATAAAGCTAAAACTCTCAGATTTACTGTACTAGCCAAGTTTTAGTAACATTTTCTTCACTTTAGTACTAATACCAAAGAAATAGGTATATTTTATTTATAATTTGACAAAATGTACTAGTATTTAATTCACAAAGTTAGGTAAAAAAACAGTATTTTAAAAAAATATTGTTACTGCCTTCAAATTTTATGTTATTTAGCCACTAACAACTGGTTTACACTGTTTGGCATCCTTTAAATAGCAAAAGAAGGAATTATTTGTTTAGTATTTTTACTACTTTATATTTATTTAAGAAAACAATACTACGGTTTAACTTAATTTTTAACAAATTGTTACTAATTTATATATCAAAGTTATGTTATTTAGAGTGTTTGAAGGCGTATAAAGTTAATATTTGTACTTATCAGTGCAACTAACAATTATATTTTACACACAAAAGATAATGTTTACAGTTAAATCACTTGAATCAGAGAATAATATTTTACAGTAATTGATTCATTCAGCACTAGTCAGTACTTTTATGCATCAGAAAGTTTTCTTAATTTTCTATTATGCATGCTATTTTGTGCTATTCTTAAAATGTATTTCTAAGGCAAACTGGTTTAATTTTCTGCTTATAATGGAAAGTTGACATAGTTTTCGCACAATGCTTTGTACATTTGTTATATTCACTACTTACAATTCAAATATTATGCTTATTTAATGTATAACTAACTAACTCTCTAGCCTTCTTAAACCCGAAGGTTCATGGGTGCAGCAACACATGCCTCTCATCTGTTCCTGTCCTAAGCAAGATCTATATACTCCTTTCCTTCCCTACCAATTTCCTTTAGGTCCATCTCTACATTATCCCTCCATCTTTGTTTTGGTCTTCCTATTGGTCTTTTACCATCAGGTTTCCCAACAAGAATCCTGTATATTTTTTTTCCTTTCCCATTTGTACCACATGATCTACACACCTAAGTCTTCTTGATTTAATTATTCTAATAATATCTGGACATGAATACAAATTATGTACTTCTAAATTATGTAATCTTCTCCACTCATCTGCCTCCTCATCTGTTTTAGGCCCAAATATTTTCCTAAGGATTTTATTTTCAAATACTCTCAATTTATGTTCCTTTTTCAATGTAAGGGACCAAGTTTATTTACTGTATTTAACTTTTATTTTTGTAATTAACAAAAATTAAAAGCTTATACTGTAGTTATTATATCTTTTTCTATCAGCTTATTTTGAAATTAATATTATTAGGTATAGTCTTTGATTTATAACTATATTGCTTTTTTATCAATTTATCTAAGAGTACACGCAGACAAACACATGTGTACACACTTTTATGTAAATAGATATGCCTTTTTTCAATATTTTAGTATGAAGATTGCACTTTAGCTATTTAAGCAAGGGTAGGAAAGGTAGGATTTCTGAGAATTTGTTGCAGGATTTTGTTGTCCAAGTATAGATGAGAACTGAGCTGGGAGACTGTTTTGAACCTTTTCATGAGAGTTTGCATGTGAACTGTATGCAAATTGAGCACTATTGACTGTGCATGCTTCTAAGTTTTGCTGTTATTTTACATCAAGTCTGTGAGACTGTAGTCAGTTTTCCCATTTCAAGTAGTTTTTATTGATTGTATTTGTATATGTTGTGGGGACTTAGCAGTTTTATGTTATGAGGCACTTTGTTGTAGAATATTTTTACATGATTGTTTTGAGATATTGAGTGTCTGCTGTTTTACTTGTAATTATTTTCCTTCTTGTGTTGTGTATTTGACTATATTTTGTCCAAGTTCGTATTATTTAGAATAATTGTTATTGACTTGTAGATGTAGGGAGTAATAATCCTTTGCAAGATGCCCTATACTTTAGTCTGAACATTATTCTTAGTGTTCACTTTTGAAGCCTTAGTATTCTGGTAGTATTATTAATGTAGAGGTAAATTAGGCTGAAACGTAGGCATTTTTTCTGATAAATTATACTCACTTAGTTGTTTCAGCAGGTAGAAGTTGCATGATGGTTTACTGCTGATGATGTTAATTTGCTCTTCTTATGTACTACGTATGATGTAGCTTACTTGAGTAACTGGAATTTTCTACTGAAAAAAGGATTGCTTGTCTATTTTATTTCTATGTTGTTGAGTTTGTCCATAAGCAAGTCATGTTTTTACTCTATTCTATGCCTTGGAAGAATCTAGATATATTGTGTTTGCAGTTTTATGTTTCTCTAAGGTTTCAGCTATGTAGTTTTTTAAACTTTAACTTTGAAAAATTGATTTTTAATTACTTTAATTTTACATTAACTAACAAATTTTACATTAACAACAAAATAATTTGCCCTAGTATAAAAACTTCTACTAACAAAAATGTACTATTATAACTTTTAATTTTAGAAAATTGTATTTTAAAAACTTTAACTTTGAAAAATTGATTTTTAACACATTTTGACTTTAACAATGTACTTTGATTTTTTTTATGTAAAAGAATATTAAAAAAATTAAAAATTACTGAACAAATAAAGATCTAAGAAAAAAAGCAAACAACCTAAGTCAAATTCAAGCAGCAAAAGGAATACACAGAACCAACATGGCATCCAGAAAAAGAAATCAATAGTTAAGCCATAGCACAGTTTAAAAAACTACATAGCTGAAACCTTAGAGAAACATAAAACTGCAAACACAATATATCTAGATTCTTCCAAGGCATAGAATAGAGTAAAAACATGACTTGCTTATGGACAAACTCAACAACATAGAAATAAAATAGACAAGCAATCCTTTTTTCAGTAGAAAATTCCAGTTACTCAAGTAAGCTACATCATACGTAGTACATAAGAAGAGCAAATTAACATCATCAGCAGTAAACCATCATGCAACTTCTACCTGCTGAAACAACTAAGTGAGTATAATTTATCAGAAAAAATGCCTACGTTTCAGCCTAATTTACCTCTACATTAATAATACTACCAGAATACTAAGGCTTCAAAAGTGAACACTAAGAATAATGTTCAGACTAAAGTATAGGGCATCTTGCAAAGGATTATTACTCCCTACATCTACAAGTCAATAACAATTATTCTAAATAATACGAACTTGGACAAAATATAGTCAAATACACAACACAAGAAGGAAAATAATTACAAGTAAAACAGCAGACACTCAATATCTCAAAACAATCATGTAAAAATATTCTACAACAAAGTGCCTCATAACATAAAACTGCTAAGTCCCCACAACATATACAAATACAATCAATAAAAACTACTTGAAATGGGAAAACTGACTACAGTCTCACAGACTTGATGTAAAATAACAGCAAAACTTAGAAGCATGCACAGTCAATAGTGCTCAATTTGCATACAGTTCACATGCAAACTCTCATGAAAAGGTTCAAAACAGTCTCCCAGCTCAGTTCTCATCTATACTTGGACAACAAAATCCTGCAACAAATTCTCAGAAATCCTACCTTTCCTACCCTTGCTTAAATAGCTAAAGTGCAATCTTCATACTAAAATATTGAAAAAAGGCATATCTATTTACATAAAAGTGTGTACACATGTGTTTGTCTGCGTGTACTCTTAGATAAATTGATAAAAAAGCAATATAGTTATAAATCAAAGACTATACCTAATAATATTAATTTCAAAATAAGCTGATAGAAAAAGATATAATAACTACAGTATAAGCTTTTAATTTTTGTTAATTACAAAAATAAAAGTTAAATACAGTAAATAAACTTGGTCCCTTACATTGAAAAAGGAACATAAATTGAGAGTATTTGAAAATAAAATCCTTAGGAAAATATTTGGGCCTAAAACAGATGAGGAGGCAGATGAGTGGAGAAGATTACATAATTTAGAAGTACATAATTTGTATTCATGTCCAGATATTATTAGAATAATTAAATCAAGAAGACTTAGGTGTGTAGATCATGTGGTACAAATGGGAAAGGAAAAAAAATATACAGGATTCTTGTTGGGAAACCTGATGGTAAAAGACCAATAGGAAGACCAAAACAAAGATGGAGGGATAATGTAGAGATGGACCTAAAGGAAATTGGTAGGGAAGGAAAGGAGTATATAGATCTTGCTTAGGACAGGAACAGATGAGAGGCATGTGTTGCTGCACCCATGAACCTTCGGGTTTAAGAAGGCTAGAGAGTTAGTTAGTTATACATTAAATAAGCATAATATTTGAATTGTAAGTAGTGAATATAACAAATGTACAAAGCATTGTGCGAAAACTATGTCAACTTTCCATTATAAGCAGAAAATTAAACCAGTTTGCCTTAGAAATACATTTTAAGAATAGCACAAAATAGCATGCATAATAGAAAATTAAGAAAACTTTCTGATGCATAAAAGTACTGACTAGTGCTGAATGAATCAATTACTGTAAAATATTATTCTCTGATTCAAGTGATTTAACTGTAAACATTATCTTTTGTGTGTAAAATATAATTGTTAGTTGCACTGATAAGTACAAATATTAACTTTATACGCCTTCAAACACTCTAAATAACATAACTTTGATATATAAATTAGTAACAATTTGTTAAAAATTAAGTTAAACCGTAGTATTGTTTTCTTAAATAAATATAAAGTAGTAAAAATACTAAACAAATAATTCCTTCTTTTGCTATTTAAAGGATGCCAAACAGTGTAAACCAGTTGTTAGTGGCTAAATAACATAAAATTTGAAGGCAGTAACAATATTTTTTTAAAATACTGTTTTTTTACCTAACTTTGTGAATTAAATACTAGTACATTTTGTCAAATTATAAATAAAATATACCTATTTCTTTGGTATTAGTACTAAAGTGAAGAAAATGTTACTAAAACTTGGCTAGTACAGTAAATCTGAGAGTTTTAGCTTTATTTGTCCGTAACTGGATATAATTGTAACTTGTTAATCTCGTCAAACACAATCTTTGCCTCAATTTTGGATTTTGGAAGCTAGCTGAACTTTAGCGTTTCGAATTACATATAGTGAAGGCCTCTATAGTGGAAAAATACACCCAGTCTGTAAAAATTTGGAAATGTTGTCTCCTTCTCTGTCGAACCAGACCAAAAGTGTTCTCAAATGTTTCAATATATTTCTTAACATAACTAACTTTTCAAGAAAAAAATACCTTGTGCCCAGATAGCTTAGTTGGTATAGCGTTAGGCTTTTAACCTATCTGTCCAGGGTTCGAGTCCCTGTCTGGGCGATTACAATTTTTAAATTTTGTCATCGGATCTTTTGCAGAATGGATATAAAATATGTTTACAGTCTAACAGATTATCATTTATCTAAAATTTTGCAAATAAGCTTTTAAGTTTCTCAAATATCACCATCTTTAGCTAACAGTACAGCATAACCAGTATTATTATAATAGAAAAGTTCTGGTGGTAGAACCTACACCTACTGTAATATCTCTGTGGTATTAACTTACATGCAGCCCATAACTTTTGGGAGTGTTTCTCCTCCGTTACATTTCCTCGCCATTTACCCTTAGCGTCGCGATTAGCCTCAGAAGCAAAAAAAAGTGAAATCTTATATTTGTTCTTTTTATATCTCTGAAACCACCTATACGATAGAACTACATTTAATGAATTTTGCAGTCTTCCTGTTCGATCTGTTAAATAATCCAGTCAATAAAAATATACTTACATAGAAAAATCTGTTTTTCAGATACTTTAATCGGGTAACCTGCTTTTGTCTACTTCCTCAGAAATATACACAATCATAGTTCTTTATAAATTTAGCACCTGATATAGAATAAGTCGAAGTCTAGTTAGAGTTGGCCAGTAAGTACTTCTGGTACATGTAGTTACTTGAAAAATCAAATATTGGGTGTATAAAAGATAGCATTCTTGTGAAACAGTAAAAAATCAACCTCATTTCCTCGTAATATTAGCTGTAAGAGCTTCTTGCAGATTAACAAAGCTCTGGCGTGTGGTCCTACGTCACCTACAATCCTTTGTAAGGTTCGTGTTTCCTATAAATTGTCGATATACATACTAAGTCCCTAGTTACAGCCTAAGCTTTTAGTTTCAATCAGAGAATTTCAGTGTTCAAATAGTGATTGTAGCCTCGTATAATAAGCCAAATGAAAATAACCCAAATGTTGATGCACCCAAAAAATCCAGTAATACTTAAAAAATACCTTGAAAAAGGTTATAAGGCTAAATTATTCTTCTAGCATAGAAAAAAGTTTGGAAAGTGGACCTAGGCCCCTAAGCCGTCTGTTAACTTCGTATTGTAAATATATTGTTAAATTGTTATATGTAAGGGGAAAAAACAATATTAGTAAGCGTCCAAATATGGACCCTCGGTAAAGGGGTTTCAGACCTCATAGACACATCATAATTTTCGTTACACTAAAAAATTGCCCTAGTATAAAAGCAAATAGTTGAAATGTTAAACATTTCGTGTACTTTATCCAGTAAGCCTTAGCTAGAAATACAATAAATGCGTTACAGACATAAAAATTAAGCAAGCTTTGATATTCTAGTGGCACATAATAAGTATAAAATATCCTTTAAAATACTCTGACAAATAGTTGTGGGTTGTCTGAGATCAAAATTTTCAAGTCCTCTCTCCTGCATAAATAGGCTCTAGAATTCACTAAGCCTCAAAATAATATTGGGTACATAAAATAAAAAGCAGATGGAGAGTGGTGCTGATCGCATCATCTCCAAAATAGCAAAAACAAAAGTATATAGAGCTCTATCTGGTATATTTAGAAAACTTTTACCTAGTATAGCAGTAACAAAATACTCAGCAAACTCTAAAATAAACAAACTTTCCTACGTGGCAGGCGTAACCTGCCCTAAATAAATACATATAGAAATACAGAACCAAAAATAGCATAGTGGAAATCAGTAAACCCTAATAATAATAATAATAATAATAATAATATATTCTGTGGCTTACATTTTAGCTAAAAGTACTTTTTTTAGTGTTTTTGAAAAAATTAAATAAATACTAAACTCTAAGTTAAAAATTTTTAAATGTATATATGATACAAAACAAAATAAATAAAAATTAATACATACCCTGCAAAAAATCAATAAAAAAGTTGAAAACCTCTCTTTGTGCATCCAAAATATAATAACAAATCCTTCCTGACTGGATTAAATTGTGTTATTTGAGTAATAATAAGCCTAAACTTGTAAAATAAAAGGGTAGAACTTGTCAAAACATACTTTTGCATCCAAAATATAATTCAAAACACATCTAAATTGTGTTATTTGAGTAAACTAGAGAATAATCCTGTAAACTTGGAAAAAATCTCTCTCTCTCTCTCTCTCTCTCTCTCTCTCTCTCTCTCTCTCTCTGTGTGTGTGTGTGTGTGTGTCTTTGAGAGTCCAAAATGTAATAAAAATGGTGCCTGAATAATATAAATAGTGTCATTTGAGTAAATATTAGGCTAAACTTGTAAAATAAACAAATAAAAGTTGAGAACACACACTTTGTGTGTCGAAAATGTAACTAAAAATCTTTCCTGAACAGATAGAATTGTGTTATTTGAGTAATAATAAGCCTAAACTTGTGAAATAAACAGATAAGAAGTTGAGAACACACACTTTGTGTGTCGAAAATGCGACTAAAAGTCTTTCCTGAACAGATTGAATTGTATTATTTTGGTAATAATAAGCCTAAACTTGTGAAATAAACAGATAGAAGTTGAGATCACACACTCTGTGTGTCGAAAATGCGACTAAAAGTCTTTCCTGAACAGATTGAATTGTATTATTTTGGTAATAATAAGCCTAAACTTGTGAAATAAACAGATAGAAATTGAGATCACACATTCTGTGTGTCGAAAATGCGACTAAAAGTCTTTCCTGAACAGATTGAATTGTGTTATTTTGGTAATAATAAGCCTAAACTTGTGAAATAAACAGATAGAAATTGAGATCACACACTCTGTGTGTCGAAAATATAACTAAAAGTCTTTCCTGAACAGATTGAATTGTGTTATTTTGGTAATAATAAGCCTAAACTTGTGAAATAAACAGATAGAAGTTGAGAACACACACTTTGTGTGTCGAAAATGTAACTAAAAGTCTTTCCTGAACAGATAGAATTGTGTTATTTGAGTAAAAAATAGGCATAAACTTGTAAATAATAAATTAAAAGTTGAAAAAATCTCTTTGTAAATACAAAATTTAATAAAAAATGTTGCCTGAATAGTACAAATAGTGTTATTTTGGTAAAAATTAACATAAAGTTGTAAAATAATAAGTTAAAAGTTGAAAAAATGTCTTTGTGAGTCCAGAATTTAATAAAAAATGTTGCCTGATTAGTACAAATAGTGTTATTTTGGTAAAAAATTAATATAAAGTTGTAAAATAATAAGTTAAACGTAGAAAAAAATGTCTTTGTGAGTCCAAAATTTAATAAAAAATGTTGCTTGAATAGTACAAATAGTGTTATTTTGGTAAAAAATTAACTTAAAGTTGTAAAATAATAAGTTAAAAGTTGAAAAAATGTCTTTGTAAGTCCAAAATTTAATAAGAAATGTTGCTGATTAGTACAAATAGTGTTATTTTGGTAAAAAATTAATATAAAGTTGTAAAATAATAAGTTAAACGTTGAAAAAATGTCTTTGTGAGTCCAAAATTTAATAAAAAATGTTGCTGATTAGTACAAATAGTGTTATTTTGGTAAAAAATTAATATAAAGTTGTAAAATAATAAGTTAAACGTTGAAAAAAATGTCTTTGTGAGTCCAAAATTTAATAAAAGTGTTGCCTGAATAGTACAAATAGTGTTATTTTGGTAAAAATAAGGATAAGCTGTGAAAATGTTTGACATAAAGTCAAAGTTTGGTAAAAAAATAAACTCAAAATTAAGTTAAATAGCACACAGTAACATACATTTACTACCTAAATCAATAATCAAAGGGTCCTAGGTTCGTTACCCCGTGATAAAACCAAATGGTGAAAACTGTAGGCCCCGTCCCTAATAGCTCTCCCTTCTTCATAGTACAGATAAAAAAACCCTGCGCTAAAGCGTCCTGTGCCTTGGAGGCAAACCTGAGCGGAATATTAATTGGCGGCGGAAACCGCATAGCTTCAGAGATTTGACCCTTGCTGCGCATTCTCAGACATCCTTTGTTGTCTGATTGAATCCCTCCCCTGCCCTACAGTATTGCATAGCTTTCCCCTGTTCTTGCGTACTGGTTAACCTTGAAAAAAACGGATCTGAAAACCTACCGACGCGTTCTCTGATTGGTCAATCAGGTTCTTCCTTTGTTCTGACGTTCTGACGTCATTTGACCTTGACCGTAACTTCCCCAGACATCCTTTCTCGTCTACCTGCGCGGAATATTAATTCATTCTCTCTGTCTGGCATCACCGCACTTCCCCAAATTCCTTTCTCGTCTACCTTCACAGCCGAGTCGCGATTCGGAGACAGTATTCTGTCTAGCTTCTGAGACCATCGTGTTTCATACCATAATAACATACATTATTACATAGTACTAATTAATAATATTACATATCGCGGGTTCGAGTACCGGAACCGTCCCCAATCGTAATTGGACCTGTACCTACACCCATTACCACCGTTCATAGCGGTTCATAAACCATAAACTCTTATTTTCAATATTATAAACATTAATTATTATAGTTTCATACATTACATACTTTGCAGTAGTGAATATAAAACCATATGCATAGCGTTTAGTACCTCTAATTACCTTTTATATACATATTTTTCATAAAATAAATAAATATATATTCATAAAAAGTTATAAACATGCAAATACATAAATGTAAAGTATTCTAAGTACTTGCTAATGAATTCTAAGTACCTGCAAATTAATTAACACCCGTGCAAATTAGTTATAAGTACGTGCAAATGAATTGCGAATATTAAATAGCGATTGAGCTTATAGTACATCTCTACTACTACTCTCTCCCACTTATCTCAGGAGCAGGTGAACGAAATCAAGTTTCTGAGCATCGATGAACACGTGAGAGGAACGGGATTGCGTGGAGGGAGGAAAGCCACTGCAGTTACCAGTCTTCCCAGCAGCGTGCACTGTTTCGCTCTGTCCAGTCGATCCCCCTCTTCCCCCTTCTTTTCTGCTATGCGCGGCTTTGCTCCAGAGATGCTGGGACAGGACACAATTAATTGTTTTCGCAAAAAGTATCTCTGTGTGCCACACATTTCATTCTTACTCACATGAAAAAATGTCAATTTGCATTCAGAGCTAGTTTCACAGTTACAAACTCTTTTGTCCTCGATGAGAAATTTAGTATAAATAGGCATTTTGTTTATAATTTTGAAATTGAGGTCTAAGGTTAAAATCCTCATATTTTGGGCTTGAACTCGTAATCTAAGAGATTTGAAGATCCGTCGTCTTCTTTGTGAGTGACCTTCTTTATTTCTTTCTCTATTTATTATTCATCCTCATCGTCGCGATTAGCCAAAAGTAAAATAAGAAAAGTCCCCCTCCTTGACTGTGCTGTCTAAGGCGCTGTGCTTTGGACTCCGACTGCTTGGACGTCATGGGGTCATGGGTTCGAGTCCGCCTGTGTTCAGTCTTAGGGTTCTCGGCCTGGGTATAGGACCGGTAGCAACCCACCATCGTGAGGAAATTGGGGAGCTACGAGTGAGTAGCGTAATCGGGTCTGGGAAATGT